>NC_084638.1:7750860-7836670 GCF_033978795.1 Nerophis ophidion
GGTTTTGTGTTTGCTGTGTGATGTTGCCTCCTTCTAAGTTAATTTTACTGTGGTTGTGTGTTGTTTGCTGTGTGATGTTGCCTCCTTCTAAGTTCATTTTACTGTGGTTGTGTGTTGTTTGCTGTGTGATGTTGCCTCTTTCTAAGCTCATTTTACTGTGGTTGTGTGTTGTTTGCTGTGTGATGTTGCCTCCTTCTAAGTTAATTTTACTGTGGTTGTATGTTGTTTGCCGTGTGATGTTGCCTCCTTCTAAGTTCATTTTACTGTTGTGTGTTGTTTGCTGTGTGATGTTGCCTCCTTCTAAGTTCATTTTACTGTGGTTGTGTGTTGTTTGCTGTGTGATATTGCCTCTTTCTAAGTTCATTTTACTGTGGTTGTGTGTTGTTTGCTATGTGATGTTGCCTCCTTCTAAGTTCATTTTACTGTGGTTGTGTGTTGTTTGCTATGTGATGTTGCCTCCTAAGTTCATTTTACTGTGGTTGTGTGTTGTTTGCTGTGTGATGTTGCCTCCTTCTAACTTAATTTTACTGTGGTTTTGTGTTTGCTGTGTGATGTTGCCTCCTTCTAAGTTAATTTTACTGTGGTTGTGTGTTGTTTGCTGTGTGATGTTGCCTCCTTCTAAGTTCATTTTACTGTGGTTGTGTGTTGTTTGCTGTGTGATGTTGCCTCTTTCTAAGCTCATTTTACTGTGGTTGTGTGTTGTTTGCTGTGTGATGTTGCCTCCTTCTAAGTTAATTTTACTGTGGTTGTATGTTGTTTGCCGTGTGATGTTGCCTCCTTCTAAGTTCATTTTACTGTGGTTGTGTGTTGTTTGCTTTGTGATGTTGCCTCCTGAGTTCAATTTGCTGTGGTTGTGTGTTGTTTGCTGTGTGATGTTGCCTCATTCTATTTGATACTAAGTTAATTTTACATTCTGCGGGGTTTGTTCTCCTGGGATGCAAACGGACTATTCCGGACCAGGCGTGAAGGTAGAAACATATTTATTAATGCCACTACAAATCTGGGAAGGGCATTAGGTAAACAAACTCTAGGCAAGATCTCCTTTCCCAACCCGGAGATGGGACTTCACCCTTTTCCGGGCAAGAACCATGGACTCTTAACTTAAAAACGGGTAAAAAAATAATGGGTAATAAATTAGAGTTTATATGTATGTTTGTGTATGCATGCATGCTTTGGAGCCTCTGCCCTAAAATACAAGCCCTCCTTTAAGGCAACGCTTAAAAAATGTAAAATTTGAGGCCTGATAAAGCGTTTAAAAAATGAAAGTCTGTGGCGTACGTCGCCACGTGCTGGACTATTGTTAAAGTAGCATTTCTCCATGTTCAATCGGCCGTATTACCTCTCGCCGGAGGATTAAATGGGGGAAATAAAGGTATATTGCCCAGTAATGTAATCTGTCCCGCCGCTTGAGAGATGAGCACCCTGCCCTTTGCGCCGAGCCGGCTCCCCGATGATTTACAGCGAGCAGATGGAACATTCTAATATGTTAGCCTAACCCTGAACGGCTAGGAGCTAATTGATTCGAAACTCTCCGCAGGAATTATACTTCCCTTCATGGATACTTATTTCCATCTTCTTCCCATCAATAGACTCTCCTCTTGGTAGTACAAGCATTAGCCCGCCTCCCCGGTCTCAAATACTGTGGAACCTTTTGAAGTAGATCGTAATCTGTTCCAGTAGATCGTCTGGTTTCCTTGAATAGTTTCGCATAGGAAGGAACAAAACACGGAGTTTGGGTTCTGACCTAGAAACACCGGTAATGTCATTTCATGGATAATCTCTGAGGAGGTACCAGTCTGGAAGCTAGTCATGACCCAAGGTGGACCACTCTTCTATGCAAACCAACGTTGTCGGATCCCCCTCGGACCCTCTGCTGGCTACCCGATGGACTGGACTCTCACAGTATCTACAGCAAGGATATTCAACTCAACTCTTTTGGGGGCCATGTTCCTAGAAAGCTAATGACCGGGGGGCCAGACTTCTCCTTTGAGTCTCTCACGAGTTTTTTAGACTGAACTCGCCGGCCAGCAGTTGATTAGTGCAATTGGTGAAAGAGAGAAGACCTGAAACTGAGCTTTGAGGAACACCACTAGTAGAAGTCTAACAAGTGACAGTTGACTGCATCTTAGTTACGTAAATCACTTTACGAAAACTACCAAACGGGGGAGGACGTAAAGGGGTTCCTTGAGGAACGCCTTTCTATGTAAAGTACAAGTTTAGACCCCGGTGTTCTATGTTGACTCGTGAGGTTGAACTGTCAGTGCAAGGGTCTGCCAATGTGTTTACAGAGGTCCATAGTCCGATGGTCCTTACAACCGGAGCACTCCAGTGTTTTTAGGAATCACTGATTGACTCTCCTCTTGGTTGTACAAGCATTAGCCAGCCTCCCCCGTCTCAAATACTGTGGAACCTTTGAAGTGGGTCATAATCTGCTCCTGTAGATCGTCTGATTTCCTTGTATAGTTTCGCATAAGAAGGAACGAAACAATGGGTTTGGGTTCTGACCTAAAACCACCGGTACTTCTCGAAGGATGTCATATTCACGGATAATCTCTGAGGAGGTACCAGTCTGGAAGCTAGTCATGACCCAAGGTGGACCACTCTTCTATGCAACGCTACGTTGTCGGCATGGAAGAAGATCCCCCTCGGACCCTCTGCTGGCTACCCGATGGACTGGACTCTCACAGTATCTACAGCAAGGATATTCAACTCAACTCTTTTGGGGGCCATGTTCCTGGAAAGCTAAGGACCGGGGGGCCAGACTTCTCCCTTGAGTCTCTCACAAGTTTTTTTAGACTGAACTCGCCGGCCAGTAGTTGATTAGTGCATTTGGTTAGGATAAGCCCCTCCCACCTCCAAAGACATGCACCTGGGGATAGGCTCCTCCCACTTCCAAAGACATGCACCTGGGGATAGGCTCCTCCCACTTCCAAAGACATGCACCTGGGGATAGGTTGATTGGCAACACTAACTTATGAATGTTGTCTGTCCGTCCGTGTTGGCCCTGCGATGAGGTGGCGACTTGTCCAGGTTGTACCCCGCCTTCCGCTTTAATGCAGCTGAGATAGGTTCCAGCGTCCCCCTTGATCCCAAAGGGAAGAAGCGGTAGGAAATGGATGGATGGATTGCAATTTTCATTGTGTTTTACTTTAGTGATATCCTTTTTTGGTCTTTAAAAGCTAAGTCTTGTGTTCTTTTTACCGTATTGTTTGTGGACTTTTTCTGTGGCACTGCCCCCGCATCATTTAAATAAAGTCCACCCGCCAGACCCCGTTAACTCGGCTTGTCTCCTTCGCCGGCAGGACGCCATGCTTGATGGCTCGATGCAGGACCGCCAGGCTTACTTCCTCTGCCTTTTACCCCCAAAAAGAAAACAAATGCATGCAAACTCCAAGTCGAGGGACGGAACCTAGCGACAAATCAAAGGCGTGATTGTCCTGTTAACGAACCCAAAACACACTCCCCCCCCCCATCGAGGTGTTTCGGCGTGATGGCCCTTAAGTGGACGTGTCCGTCTTGATAAACACTTTATGCAGATCACCTTCCACTTGTTTTGCCGGCGAAGGAGCGGAATAATGCCTCTCTAATTGACCCATTTGGCTGCTTCTCTACCCACAGGAGGGGAGGGGGGGGGCTTTTAATGTTTGATCGGCCTAATTTCCCCAACACATCGTTAGCGGCCATCTTCGGCCCCGGACTCCTAATAACCTCTTTACGAGGCGAATGGATGCCGTTAAAAAGTGTACGAGTCTCTCCCGCTCCTCTCATCGCTCTCGCCCCGGCGCTGCTAATTAAGTCAGATGTTGCCGGCTGCGCTAATGGCAGCCCGGACCTGTTTGAGGTGAATAAGCAGCGGCGCCCGGACTCCTCGGCCATTTGCATAATTTCCTTATCAGTCGGCGCACGCTAATTGTTAAATGTGCGCGCTTGCGAGGCACAAATGATTACAAAGTGAGTGCGTAAAAGCAACAAGGCGCTTACACAAAGGCTAATAGAATCCAGCCTTGTGTGCCAATGTCGGGTCTAATGCAACAAAACAACCCCATTCCATGATGCCGGCATGGACATGAACACGGGGTGTTGGTGTTGTGAAGCCAACGCACAAAGAACCAACACTCTGGTTTCCCACGGAGCGCCACACACAAACAAAATAAGTATAAATATATATGTATGTATATATATATATATGTATGTGTGTATATATATATATATATATATATATGTATATATATATATATATATATATATATATATATATATATATATATGTGTATATATATGTATGTATATCCATCCATTTTCTACCGCTTATTCCCTTTTATGGGGTCGCGGGGGGCGCTGGCGCCTATCTCAGCTACAATCAGGCGGAAGGCAGGGTACACCCTGGACAAGTCGCCACCTCATCGCAGGGCCAACACAGATAGACAGACAACATTCACACTCACATTCACACACTATGTATATGTATATATGTATGTATATATATGTAAATATATATGTATATATATGCATGTATATATGTATATATACATGTATATATATGTATGTAAGGGAATAAGCGGTAGAAAATGGATGGATGGATATATGTATGTATATATATGTGTATATATATATATATATATATATTTATATATTTATATATATATATATATATATATGTATGTATGTATATATGTATATATATGTATGTATGTATATATGTATATATATGTATGTGTATATATATATATATGTATGTATATATGTATGTATGTATATATGTATATATATGTATGTATGTATATATATATATATATATATATATATATATATATATATATATATATATATATATATATATTCCCGTTGTGGTGAAGAAGGAGCTGAGCCGGAAGGCAAAGCTCTCAATTTACCGGTCGATCTACGTTCCCATCCTCACCTATGGTCATGAGCTTTGGGTCATGACCGAAAGGATAAGATCACGGGTACAAGCAGACCAAATGAGTTTCCTCCGCCGTGTGGCGGGGCTCTCCCTTAGAGATAGGGTGAGAAGCTCTGCCATCCGGGAGGAACTCAAAGTAAAGCCGCTGCTCCTCCACATGGAGAGGAGCCAGATGAGGTGGTTCGGGCATCTGGTCAGGATGCCACCCGAACGCCTCCCTAGGGAGGTGTTTAGGGCACGTCCAACCGGTAGGAGGCCACGGGGAAGACCCAGGACACGTTGGGAAGACTATGTCTCCCGGCTGGCCTGGGAACGCCTCGGGATCCCCCGGGAAGAGCTAGACGAAGTGGCTGGGGAGAGGGAAGTCTGGGTTTCCCTGCTTAGGCTGCTGCCCCCGCGACCCGACCTCGGATAAGCGGAAGATGATGGATGGATATATATATATATATATATATATATCCAAGTTGCTGGTTGGGAAATGACCAAATTTCAACGGTCAAATCAGCGTCAAAAGCCAACATTGATTAAACGACATCAAAAAGCATGTTGTTTCAATGTTGTATTTGAGTTATAGAATATTGACTGGAAAAATGACCAAAATTCAAAGGTCAAATCACCGTCAGAAGCCAACATTGATAAAACGTGGTCAAAAATCAGGATGTTTCAAGGTTGTATTTGAGTTGTTCATTGTCCGGCTTTAATCCAACAAGTTCCCAACGTTGTTTCAACATGTGCTGCCTGCCAGGATGCTGGATGACATTATTTTTCTCCAAGAAAAGTGAAGAGATGAATAGATAGCTCCCCCATAAACCCGCATCCCTCCCTCCCCCCGCCGCCATACTCTCTTTGCCTAATGACGGGCTGGCAAGCAGTAATGAAAAAGTATACATCACAATCAAGCGGACAGTCCTATTCATGGCTCCGCATTATCCTCACTCCTCATAATCATGGCTGCCAACACACAAGGGGGGGGGGGGGGGGACCTGCCGCAAAGAAATGGGGTGAAATGGCCTGGAAGGGGGCGGGGGGGATGATGGAATTGTGAGTATGGAAATGGAAGAATGGAGAGAGAGAACTGAAGGGAACCACATTCATTTGGGACGGTATAAAAAGAAAAAGGTGATTCTCATTCCTCACTCGCTGTTTTTGGGAAGAATTCACCCACTCAAAAGTCTTTGTTTTCTAGTTTTGTTTTGAAATGGTGCAGGTGCTCAAACACTGCCTCTACTGCCACTTCAAAAGGAAAAAAGAAGAAAACAAACATTTTTTTTTTACTAATTTTGTTGCATGCAAGTTGTGAAGAATCATAATAGGAACATTAAAACATTTATTGTCAAAAAGGCGGGATTTTTCTAATTGTCCAAAAATCTGGATTTTTTTTAAATGTTAAAAAGTCGAGATTTTTTCCAAGTGTCAAAAAGTCTGGATTTTTTTCTGTATAAAAATTGGGATTTTTTTCCTAGTGTCAAAAAATCTGGAATTTTTCTGAATGTCAAAAAGTCTGGATTTTTTTCCAAGTGTCAAAAAGTCTGGATTTTTTTCTGTCAAAAAATTGGGAATTTTTTCCAAGTGTCAAAAAATCTGGAATTTTTGTAAATGTCAAAAAGTCTGGATATTTTCTAAGTGTCAAAAAATTGGGATTTTTTTCGTAAAAAATTCGGAAATTTCTCTTGTCAAAAAGTCTGGATTTTTTCAAAGTGTCAAAATGTTAGAATGTTTTTTGTGAAAAACTTAGGATTTTTTCCTAAGTGTCAAAAAGTCAAGATTTTTTTAATACATATTCAAAAGTCGGAAATTTCTCCAAGTCTCAAAAAGTCAGGATTTTTCCCAAGTGTCAAAAACTCTGGATTTTTTTGAAGTTTCAAAATATCGTGATTTTTTTTGTCAAAAAGTCGGAAATTTTTATTGTCAAAAAGTCGGGATTTTTGTAATTGTCAAAAAATCTGGAATTTTTTTTAAATGTTAAAAAGTCGGGACTTTTTCCAAGTGTCAAAAAGTCTGGATTTTTTTCTGTATAAAAATTGGGATTTTTTTCCTAGTGTCAAAAAATCTGGAATTATTTCCAAGTGTCAAAAAATCTGGAATTTTTCTGCATGTCAAAAAGTCTGGATTTTTTTCTGTCCAAAAATTGGGAATTTTTTCCAAGTGTCAAAAAATCTGGAATTTTTGTAAATGTCAAAAAGTCGGGATATTTTCTAAGTGTCAAAAAATTGGTATTTTTTTCGTAAAAAAATCGGAAATTTCTCTTGTCAAAAAGTCTGGATTTTTTCAAACTGTCAAAATGTCAGAATTTTTTTTGTGAAAATGTTAGGATTTCTTTCGAAGTGTTATAAAGTCAAGATTTTTTTCCTACATATTCAAAAGTCGGAAGTCTCAAAAAGTCGGGATTTTTTTGTCAAAAAGTCAGAAATTTTTATTGTCAAAAAGTTGGGATTTTTCTAATTGTCAAAAATCTGGAATTTTTCTAAATGTCAAAAAGTCAGGATGTTTTCTAAGCGTCAAAAAATTGGGATTTTTTTCATAAAAAATTCGGAAATTTTTCTTGTTAAAAAGTGGATTTTTTCGAAGTTTCAATATGTCTGAATTTTTGGGGTGAAAAAGTTAGGATTTTTTTTCAAAGTGTTAAAAGGTCATGATTTTTTTATACATATTCAAAAGTCGGAAATTTTTCGAAGTCTCAAAAAGTCGGGATTTTTTCTAAATTTCAAAATATCGGGATTTTTTTTTGTCAAAAAGTCGGAAATTTTTATTGTCAAAAAGTCTGGATCTTTCTAATTGTTGAAAAATCTGGAATTTTTCTAAATGTCAAAAAGTCAGGATTTTTTCCAAGTGTAAAAAATGTCTGGATTTTTTTCTGTCAAAAAATTGGGATTTTTTTCTTAGTGTCCAAAAATCTGGAATTTTTCTGAATTTCAAAAAGTCGGTTTTTTTTAAGTGTCAAAAACTGGATTTTTTTCTGTCAAAAAATTGGGAATTTTTTCCAAGTGTCAAAAAATCTGGAATTTTTGTAAATGTCAAAAAGTCGGGATTTTCTCTAAGTGGCAAAAAATCGTGATTTTTTTTGTCCAAAAGTCGGAAATTTTTATTGTCAAAAAGTCGGGATTTTTGTAATTGTCAAAAAATCTGGAATTTTTTTTAAATGTTAAAAAGTCGGGACTTTTTCCAAGTGTCAAAAAGTCTGGATTTTTTTCTGTATAAAAATTGGGATTTTTTTCCTAGTGTCAAAAAATCTGGAATTATTTCCAAGTGTCAAAAAATCTGGAATTTTTCTGCATGTCAAAAAGTCTGGATTTTTTTCTGTCCAAAAATTGGGAATTTTTTCCAAGTGTCAAAAAATCTGGAATTTTTGTAAATGTCAAAAAGTCGGGATATTTTCTAAGTGTCAAAAAATTGGTATTTTTTTCGTAAAAAAATCGGAAATTTCTCTTGTCAAAAAGTCTGGATTTTTTCAAACTGTCAAAATGTCAGAATTTTTTTTGTGAAAATGTTAGGATTTCTTTCGAAGTGTTATAAAGTCAAGATTTTTTTCCTACATATTCAAAAGTCGGAAGTCTCAAAAAGTCGGGATTTTTTTGTCAAAAAGTCAGAAATTTTTATTGTCAAAAAGTTGGGATTTTTCTAATTGTCAAAAATCTGGAATTTTTCTAAATGTCAAAAAGTCAGGATGTTTTCTAAGCGTCAAAAAATTGGGATTTTTTTCATAAAAAATTCGGAAATTTTTCTTGTTAAAAAGTGGATTTTTTCGAAGTTTCAATATGTCTGAATTTTTGGGGTGAAAAAGTTAGGATTTTTTTTCAAAGTGTTAAAAGGTCATGATTTTTTTATACATATTCAAAAGTCGGAAATTTTTCGAAGTCTCAAAAAGTCGGGATTTTTTCTAAATTTCAAAATATCGGGATTTTTTTTTGTCAAAAAGTCGGAAATTTTTATTGTCAAAAAGTCTGGATCTTTCTAATTGTTGAAAAATCTGGAATTTTTCTAAATGTCAAAAAGTCAGGATTTTTTCCAAGTGTAAAAAATGTCTGGATTTTTTTCTGTCAAAAAATTGGGATTTTTTTCTTAGTGTCCAAAAATCTGGAATTTTTCTGAATTTCAAAAAGTCGGTTTTTTTTAAGTGTCAAAAACTGGATTTTTTTCTGTCAAAAAATTGGGAATTTTTTCCAAGTGTCAAAAAATCTGGAATTTTTGTAAATGTCAAAAAGTCGGGATTTTCTCTAAGTGGCAAAAAATCGTGATTTTTTTTGTCCAAAAGTCGGAAATTTTTATTGTCAAAAAGTCGGGATTTTTGTAATTGTCAAAAAATCTGGAATTTTTTTTAAATGTTAAAAAGTCGGGACTTTTTCCAAGTGTCAAAAAGTCTGGATTTTTTTCTGTATAAAAATTGGGATTTTTTTCCTAGTGTCAAAAAATCTGGAATTATTTCCAAGTGTCAAAAAATCTGGAATTTTTCTGCATGTCAAAAAGTCTGGATTTTTTTCTGTCCAAAAATTGGGAATTTTTTCCAAGTGTCAAAAAATCTGGAATTTTTGTAAATGTCAAAAAGTCGGGATATTTTCTAAGTGTCAAAAAATTGGTATTTTTTTCGTAAAAAAATCGGAAATTTCTCTTGTCAAAAAGTCTGGATTTTTTCAAACTGTCAAAATGTCAGAATTTTTTTTGTGAAAATGTTAGGATTTCTTTCGAAGTGTTATAAAGTCAAGATTTTTTTCCTACATATTCAAAAGTCGGAAGTCTCAAAAAGTCGGGATTTTTTTGTCAAAAAGTCAGAAATTTTTATTGTCAAAAAGTCGGGATTTTTCTAATTGTCAAAAATCTGGAATTTTTCTAAATGTCAAAAAGTCAGGATGTTTTCTAAGCGTCAAAAAATTGGGATTTTTTTCATAAAAAATTCGGAAATTTTTCTTGTTAAAAAGTGGATTTTTTCGAAGTTTCAATATGTCTGAATTTTTGGGGTGAAAAAGTTAGGATTTTTTTTCAAAGTGTTAAAAGGTCATGATTTTTTTATACATATTCAAAAGTCGGAAATTTTTCGAAGTCTCAAAAAGTCGGGATTTTTTCTAAATTTCAAAATATCGGGATTTTTTTTTGTCAAAAAGTCGGAAATTTTTATTGTCAAAAAGTCTGGATCTTTCTAATTGTTGAAAAATCTGGAATTTTTCTAAATGTCAAAAAGTCAGGATTTTTTCCAAGTGTAAAAAATGTCTGGATTTTTTTCTGTCAAAAAATTGGGATTTTTTTCTTAGTGTCCAAAAATCTGGAATAATTTCCAAGTGTCAAAAAATCTGGAATTTTTCTGAATTTCAAAAAGTCGGTTTTTTTTAAGTGTCAAAAACTCTGGATTTTTTTCTGTCAAAAAATTGGGAATTTTTTCCAAGTGTCAAAAAATCTGGAATTTTTGTAAATGTCAAAAAGTCGGGATTTTCTCTAAGTGGCAAAAAATCGTGATTTTTTTTGTCAAAAAGTCGGAAATTTTTATTGTCAAAAAGTCGGGATTTTTGTAATTGTCAAAAAATCTGGAATTTTTTTTAAATGTTAAAAAGTCGGGACTTTTTCCAAGTGTCAAAAAGTCTGGATTTTTTTCTGTATAAAAATTGGGATTTTTTTCCTAGTGTCAAAAAATCTGGAATTATTTCCAAGTGTCAAAAAATCTGGAATTTTTCTGCATGTCAAAAAGTCTGGATTTTTTTCTGTCCAAAAATTGGGAATTTTTTCCAAGTGTCAAAAAATCTGGAATTTTTGTAAATGTCAAAAAGTCGGGATATTTTCTAAGTGTCAAAAAATTGGTATTTTTTTCGTAAAAAAATCGGAAATTTCTCTTGTCAAAAAGTCTGGATTTTTTCAAACTGTCAAAATGTCAGAATTTTTTTTGTGAAAATGTTAGGATTTCTTTCGAAGTGTTATAAAGTCAAGATTTTTTTCCTACATATTCAAAAGTCGGAAGTCTCAAAAAGTCGGGATTTTTTTGTCAAAAAGTCAGAAATTTTTATTGTCAAAAAGTCGGGATTTTTCTAATTGTCAAAAATCTGGAATTTTTCTAAATGTCAAAAAGTCAGGATGTTTTCTAAGCGTCAAAAAATTGGGATTTTTTTCATAAAAAATTCGGAAATTTTTCTTGTTAAAAAGTGGATTTTTTCGAAGTTTCAATATGTCTGAATTTTTGGGGTGAAAAAGTTAGGATTTTTTTTCAAAGTGTTAAAAGGTCATGATTTTTTTATACATATTCAAAAGTCGGAAATTTTTCGAAGTCTCAAAAAGTCGGGATTTTTTCTAAATTTCAAAATATCGGGATTTTTTTTTGTCAAAAAGTCGGAAATTTTTATTGTCAAAAAGTCTGGATCTTTCTAATTGTTGAAAAATCTGGAATTTTTCTAAATGTCAAAAAGTCAGGATTTTTTCCAAGTGTAAAAAATGTCTGGATTTTTTTCTGTCAAAAAATTGGGATTTTTTTCTTAGTGTCCAAAAATCTGGAATAATTTCCAAGTGTCAAAAAATCTGGAATTTTTCTGAATTTCAAAAAGTCGGTTTTTTTTTAAGTGTCAAAAACTCTGGATTTTTTTCTGTCAAAAAATTGGGAATTTTTTCCAAGTGTCAAAAAATCTGGAATTTTTGTAAATGTCAAAAAGTCGGGATTTTCTCTAAGTGGCAAAAAATCGGGATTTTTTTGGGGCCAAAAAGTCTGGATTTTCTCTAAGTGTCAAAAAGTCGGCTTGTTTTCTACGTGTCCAAAAGTCGGGATTTTTTTTGAGCGTCAAAAATTTGGGACTTTTTTTAAGTGTCAAAAAGTCAGGATTTTTTACAAGTGTCAAAAAGTCAGGTTTTTTTTAAGTGTCAAAAAGTCAGGATTTTTTCTAAGTGTCAAAATGTCTGGATTTTTTTGTGTCAAAAAGTCGGGGTTCTTTCTAAGTGTCCAAAAGTCTGAAATTTTTCTTAGTGTCAAAAAATCTGGATTTTCTCTAAGTGGCAAAAAGTCTGGATTTTTTGGGGTCAAAAAGTCAGGATTTTCTCTAAGTGGCAAAAAGTCGGGAGTTTTATGGGCCAAAAAGTCTGGATTTTCTCTAAGTGGCAAAAAGTCGGGAGTTTTCCGTCAAAAAGTCAGGATTTTTTTCCAAGTGTCCAAAATTCTGACATTTTTCTAAGGGTCAAAAAATCGGGATTTTTTTTTGTCCAAAAATTGGGATTTTTTTCTAAGTGTCGGAAAATCTGGATTTTTTTTTTGTCAAAAGGTTGGACATTTTTCTTGTCAAAAAGTCATGCAAATAGTGCAGAATAACAATATTCAGAACAAACAAACAAAAACACAAATTTTTTTGGAAATGTTTCCGGTTTAGCTCGGTTGGTAGAGTGGCCGTGCCAGCAACTTAAAGGCTTGCAGGTTCGATTCCCGCTTCCGGCATCCTAGTCACTGCCGTTGTGTCCTTGGGCAAGACACTTGACCCACCTGCTCCCAGTGCCACCCAAACTGCTTTAAGTCTAACTTAGATATTGGCTTTCACTTTGTAAAAGCGCTTTGAGTCACTAGAGAAAAGGGCTATATAAATATAATTCACTTAAACGGCTGATCAGACAAAAGAGAAGTCACGGTCATGGAGCCTCTAGTTGCGCGAGATAGGTTGCCCTCCCGTGGGTTCCCCTGATCACGACAGATCCTCTGTAATCCGGTAGTCAGGTTTGACAATTGTTTCATTTCTGCATACGCCTGCGACATTTCAGTCTTTGTTTTTTAGTCTCTCTCGGACTCGAACCCTGTGTCTCGTCCCGGCTACTGCTAATAAGGGCGACAGGTGATTGAATCAGTCCCAGCTGGGCCTTTTACTCACTTTTAAAATGGTGCCGGTGCTTAAAAACACTTACAATTTAAGTATGTAAACAAAGTATTTATGTGTAAATAGCTCATGCAACAATGTATATATCTGCGCCTTATAGTCAGGCGCGCCTTATATATGCAAGCAAATTCTTCCAAAATGTAGTCTGTAGTCTAAAAAATATTGCACAGATAATTCACGCTCAGCCTAAAAACATTTCCGTCCTAATCACATTCCCACATTTCCTTATTGCTCTGTTTTCCGAGAGAGGTTTGTGGGCCGAGCCGCCAAATGCCAGGCCGCTTGTTAATCCCGTGCAGGCCGTCTAATGAGACCAGGTTTGAGGGCCCTCCTTGCAGGACTTTGTGTCCCTGACACCACGTACTTGATATGCATGTGCCGCCCTCACCCCTGACCTTGTCCTGGTCCACGTCTCATTGCAGATCATTAAATATGCATATCTTATCAGGCAGCCTGGTCAAAACTGAAGGACATCATGTCATGGCGGTCTTGGGTTTCCAATCATTTTTTTGTGATTGGCGCACATACTTGCTTCAGCTAAATATGTTGCTTTTATAACATTGGACTTGTTTCTTCAGCATTGTCCACATGTTTAAGTCAGGACTTTTGGGAAGGCCATTCTAAAACCTTCATTCTAGCCTGATTTAGCCATTCCTCTACCACGTTTGAGGTCATTGTCCTGTTGGAACACCCAACTGTGCTCAAGACCCAACCTCTGATGGACATGGACTTGTTTCTTCAGCATTGTCCACACGTTTAAGTCAGGACTTTGGGAAGGCCCTTCTAAAACCTTCATTCTAGCCTGATTTAGCCATTCTTTTACCACTTTTGACGTGTGTTTGGGGTCATTGTCCTGTTGGAACACCCAACTGTGCCCAAGACCCAACCTCTGATGGACATGGACTTATTTCTTCAGCATTGTCCACACGTTTAAGTCAGGACTTTGGGAAGGCCATTCTAAAAACCTTCATTCTAGCCTGATTTATCCATTCCTTATTGTCCTGTTGGAACACCCAACTGTGCTCAAGACCCAACCTCTGATGGACATGGACTTGTTTCTTCAGCATTGTCCACAAGTTTAAGTCAGGACTTTGGGAAGGCCATTCTAAAACCTTCATTCTAGCCTGATTTAGCCATTCCTTTACCACTTTTAAGGTCATTGTCCTGTTGGAACACCCAACTGTGTCCTAGACCCAACCTCCGATAGACATGGACTTGTTGCTTCAGCATTGTACACACCTTTAAGTCAGGACTTTTGGGAAGGCCGTTCTAAAAACCTTCATTCTAGCCTGATTTAGCCATTCCTCTACCACGTTTGAGGTCATTGTCCTGTTGGAACACCCAACTGTGCCCAAGACCCAATTTCCGGGCTGAGGATTTTAGCTTGTCCTGAACAATTTTGGAGGTAATCCTCCTTTTTTACTCTCTGTAAAGCCCAAAACAGGCCCAGAGCATAATACTACCACCACCATGCTTGGCGGTAGGCATGCTGTTCCTGGGATTCAAGCCCTCTGCTTTTCTCCTCCAATTTTGCTGGGTATTGTGGCCAAACAGCTCCATTTTTGTTTCCTCTGACCACAGAACTTTCCTCCAGAAGGTCTTATCTTTGTCTACCTTTTGAAGATAGACCCATAATAAATTCATAAAAGAACCAAAGTTCATGGATGTTTTTTGGGGACCAACAATATGTGCTCTGACGTGTGTTTGGGGTCTTTGTCCAGTTGGAACACCCAACAACTGGTTGAATTTTTGACCACTCCTCTTGACAAAATTGGTGCAGTTCAGCTACATTTTCTGACATGGACTTGTTTCTTCAGCATTGTCCAAACGCTTAAGTCAGGACTTTTGGGAAGGCCATTGTAAAACCTTCATTCTAGCCTGATTTATCCATTCCTCTACCACTTTTGAGGTCATTGTCCTGTTGGAACACCCAACTGTACCCAAGACCTAATTTCCGGGCTGAGGATTTTAGCTTGTCTTGAACAATTTTGGAGGTAATCCTCTTAAAGCAGCAGTTTCAAACAGGCCCAGAGCATAATACTACCACCACCATGCTTGACGTTATGAATGGTGTTCCTGGGATTTAAGGCCCCGACCTTTTCTCCTCCTAACATATCGCTGGGTATCGTGGCCAAACGGCTCCATTTTTGTTTCATCTGACCTTCCTCCAGAAGGTCTTACCTTTGTCCGTGTGATGTCCGTTTTAGGGAAAGTACAAATAAAAAGAGGTGGTGTATAATCTTTCGCCAGAGCGTGCTGGAGACTCTGCAAGAGTACAGCCCGCCTGGACGTTTCTCCTCAAATTGAGCCGAATTTAATTCTGCCTCTGTTTAATTCCTTGCTTCTTGTCTCGTTTAATAGTTTTTCATCGGTGTTTGAACCTGACAATGGTGGTGGTAGTATTTTGTTCTGGGTCTGTTTTGCTGCCAGTGGAACTGCTGCTTTAAATGGGACAATGAAAAGGGAGGATTAGCTCCATTTTTGTTTCATCTGACCGCGGAACGTTCCTCCAGAAGGTCTTACCTTAGTCCGTGTGAGGTCCGTTTTAGGGAAAGTACAAATAAAAAGAGGTGGTGTACAATCTTTGGCCGGAGCGTGCTGGAGACTCTGCAAGAGTACAGCCCGCCCGGACGTTTCTCCTCAAATTGAGCCAAATTTAATTCCGCCTCTGTTTAATTCCTTGCTTCTTGTCTCGTTTAATAGTTGTCATCGGTGTTTGAACCTGACAACTGTCAAGCATGGTGGTGGTAGTATTATGTTCTGGGCCTGTTTTGCTGCCAGTGGAACTGCTGCTTTAAATGGGACAATGAAAAGGGAGGATTAGCTCCATTTTTGTTTCATCTTCCTCCAGAAGGTCTTACCTCTGTCCGTGTGATGTCCGTTTTAGGGAAAGTACAAGTAAAAAGAGGTGGTGTACAATCTTTCGCCAGAGCGTGCTGGAGACTCTGCAAGAGTACAGCCCGCCCGGACGTTTCTCCTCAAATTGAGCCGAATTTAATTCCGCTTAAGTTTAATTCCTTGCTTCTTGTCTCGTTTAATAGTTGTCATCGGTGTTTGAACCTGACAACCGTCAAGCATGGTGGTGGTAGTATTTTGTTCTGGGTCTGTTTTCCTGCTAGTGGAACTGCTGCTTTAAATGGGACAATGAAAAGGGAGGATTAGCTCCATTTTTGTTTCATCTGACCGCGGAACGTTCCTCCAGAAGGTCTTACCTTTGTCCGTGTGATGTCCGTTTTAGGGAAAGTACAAATAAAAAGAGGTGGTGTACAATCTTTGGCCGGAGCGTGCTGGAGACTCTGCAAGAGTACAGCCCGCCCGGACGTTTCTCCTCAAATTGAGCCGAATTTAATCCCGCCTCTGTTTAATTCCTTGCTTTTTGTCTCGTTTAATAGTTGTCATCGGTGTTTGAACCTGACAACCGCCAAGCATGGTGGTGGTAGTATTATGCTCTGGGCCTGTTTGAAACTGCTACTTTAAATGGGACAATGAAAAAAGTAGGATCAGCTCCAAAATTGTTCAGGACAAGCTAAAATCCTCAGCCTGGATGTTGGGTCTTGGGCACAGTTGGGGGTTCCAACAGGACAATGACCCCAAAAGTGGTAAAGGAATAGCTAAATCAGGCTAGAATGAAGGTTTTAGAACGGCCTTACCAAAGTCCTGATTCAAACGTGAGGACAATGCTGAAGAAACAAGTCCATGTCAGGAAAAAAAAAACACATTTTGTGGTGAAAAATTCACTTTTGACCACAAGGAGAGAGAGGACAGGGAGCGTAAGTTCTGAGTTAGTTTGCACCTGCTATGTCGCAGCTCACTTCCTGCCATCTCTCTCTCTCTCTCTCTCTCCGCCGCTGTCTGTTTCTGCCGTGTCTGGATCGAAGCTGGCCTAATGAGAATGATGGGCGACAGCGATAAACCACGTCCGTGCCCTCCTGTAAAACCTCCTTGACTTGAATTATCGAGCCAACCCGGGGGTCCACGGGCTGAAAGGGCGTTTTACTTTGAAGTACGGAACCCAGTTTGACCTCGAGTGGGACGGAAGACCGCCATTCAATGCAAAACTAGCCCGGGGAGAGTTTGGTGGTATAAGGACATCTCCGTGTTCCGTAGAAGTGTGACTAAGTACTGACGTATTAGTACATAAATGTTACAAAATGGGGACGAAACATGACAAAGATCTCCCTTTTTGTTGCTTATTTGACAATGCATCATTGTTCCCAGTGTGGGCACTTTCTACTAGGCTCTCACCCCCCTCCAAACTGAGCTTACTCCCAGTTTATAATCAGTGTATAAATAAATAACGTATCTCCCTTCCTATTCCGCATTCCTTACATACTTTGCTTTTTGAGATGTTCGGGCTTCACAAATAACTCTAAGAAAGACTGTTTTGTTTGACTACTTGATTAGAAAAAAATTCAAAATCATTAATTTTTTACATTTTTCAGTTCATAGTAGGGTTGTACGGTATACCAGTTATAGTATAGTACACCATACTAAGCGACTTCTAAATCACTAATCCGGGCCTCCATGGCTACAAATAAAGTAAGTTTCTTACAAGTATCATTATCACTGGAGGACGAGGAATAGCTAAACATGCTTCACGACACAACGTAGCTCTACACTGACATCCACTGCAATGATACCAAGTACAGGAGTGTATCTGGTCGATACTACTATGATTACGTCAGAATTTTTTAGCATCACAAAATCTTCTTTCGTTTTGTTAAAAGGTTTTTATTCTTTTTATAAAGTCACTAAATACGTCCCTGGACACATGAGGACTTTGAATATGACCAATGTATGATCCTGTAAATACTTGGTATCAGATCGGTACCTAAATGTGTAGTATCGTCCAAAACTAATGTCAAGTATCAAATAAGAGGAGAATAAGTGATTATTACATTTTAACAGAAGTGTAGATAGAACATGTTAAAACCGAAAACAGGGCAACACCTACCCTTTACATCAGTATTTCTTCACCATATTATTATTGGTTTATTTGGTATTTTATTGTATGATCCTATAACTACTTGGTATCGGATGGATACCTAAATGTGTGGTATCATCCACAACTAATGTCAAGTATCAAAGAAGAGAATAATACAGTTAGTGATTATTATATTTGAACAGAAGTGTAGATAGAACATGTTAAAACAGAAAACAGCGCGACACCTACCCTTTATATCAGTATTTCTAATCCATATTATTATTGGTTTATTAGGTATTATATTTTATTGTATGATCCTGTAAATACTTGGTATCGGATGGATACCTAAATGTGTGGTATCATCCCAAACTAATGTCAAGTATCAAAGAAGAGAAGAATAAGTGATTATTACATTTGAACAGAAGTGTAGATAGAACATGTTAAAACAGAAAACAGGGCAACACCTACCCTTTACATCAGTATTTCTTCACCATATTATTATTGGTTTATTAGGTATTTTATTGTATGATCCTATAACTACTTGGTATCGGATGGATACCTAAATGTGTGGTATCATCCAAAACTAATGTCAAGTATCAAAGAAGAGAAGAATAAGTGATTATTACATTTGAACAGAAGTGTAGATAGAACATGTTAAAACAGAAAACAGGGCAACACCTTCCCTTTACATCAGTATTTCTTCACCATATTATTATTGGTTTATTAGGTATTATATTTTATTGTATGATCCTGTAAATACTTGGTATCGGATGGATACCTAAATTTGTGGTATCATCCAAAACTAATGTCAAGTATCAAAGAAGAGACGAATAAGTGATTATTACATTTGAACAGAAGTGTAGATAGAACATGTTCAAACAGAAAACAGGGCAACACCTACCCTTTACATCAGTATTGCTTATCCATATTATTGTTGATTTATTAGTTGTTATATTTTATTGTATGATCCTGTAAATACTTGGTATCGGATCGACACCTAAATGTGTGGTATCATCCAAAACTAATGTCAAGTATCAAAGAAGAGAAGAATAAGTGATTATTACATTTGAACAGAAGTGTAGATAGAACATGTTCAAACAGAAAATAAGAAGATAATATTAACAGCAAATGAACAAGTGGATTAATAATCCATTTTTTTACAGCTTGTCCTTCATAATGTAGAGAAAATAGAATGAAATGACACAATATGTTACTGCAAACTAATTAGGAGTCTTTGTTTGTTTACTTACTACTAAAAGACACGTTTTCTAGTATGTTCAACATTTTATTTAAGGACTAAATAACAATAATAAACATATGTTTCATGTACATTAAGATTTTTGGTTCAAATAAAGACAATAATGAAAATTTTTTTTGCGGTCCTCTTTACTTATAAAAAATGCATCAAACAGTACCGAAAAGTATCGAAATACGTTTTACATTTGTATCGGGAAAACGCTAGTTCATAGTGTTATTTTGACATTTTTGTTTGACTACTTTATTACAAAATTTCAAATACAATATTTTTATTTTTTCCTTTCATAGTGTTATTTTGCACAAAAACGTTAAATAGAGAACAATTAATTCCCTTTAGCCCAAAATAGGTTCACATTATCCAACAAGGTTTAATCGACACAAACGGTCTTTTCTGAATAGTAGTGCGTTTGCCTTCATTCAGCCATTTCAAATAGTATAAAACTCATTTTCGCACATTTTAAACATGTTTTTAGGGTGTTGACAACCCTGGTTCGAACCCAAAACAATTGTCCGTCAGTTTGATACCGACTTCTTCTTGTTTCCAACAATGGAACGGAAAGATAGTCTAGAAGAAGGGAAGGTAAACAGATGGGAACATGCTGCTGTTGTCCGATAATGTTGTTCCGTGCCTTTTTGAGATGCTCCAGCTTCTCAAATTAATCTGAGAAAGACATTTTTGTTTGACTACTTTATTAGAAAATTTCCAATACAGTTTAATCGATGCAAACGGACTCTTCTGAATAGTGGTCCAGCTGTTTCAGATAGTACAAAACTCCTTTTCGCACAATTTAAACATGTTTTTAGGGTGTTGACAACCCTGGTTCGAACCCAAAACAATTGTCCGTCAGATTGATACCAACTTCTTCTTGTTTCCAACAATGGAACGGAAAGATAGTCTAGAAGAAGGGAAGGTAAGCAGATCGGAACATGCTGCAGTTGTCCGATAATGTTGTTCCGTGCCTTTTTGAGATGCTCCAGCTTCTCAAATTAATCTGAGAAAGACAATTTTGTTTGACTACTTTATTAGAAAATTTCCAATACAGTTTAATCGATGCAAACGGACTCTTCTGAATAGTGGTCCAGCTGTTTCAGATAGTACAAAACTCCTTTTCGCACAATTTGAACATGTTTTCAGGGTGTTGACAACCCTGGTTCGAACCCAAAACAATTGTCCGTCTGTTTGATACCAACTTCTTCTTGTTTCCAACAATGGAACGGAACGATAGTCTAGAAGAAGGGAAGGTAAACAGATCGGAACATGCTGCTGTTGTCCGATAATGTTGTTCCGTGCCTTTTTGAGATGCTCCAGCTTCTCAAATTAATCTGAGAAAGACAATTTTGTTTGACTACTTTATTAGAACATTTCAAATACGGTTTAATCGATGCAAACGGACTCTTCTGAATAGTGGTCCAGTTGTTTCAGATAGTACAAAACTCCTTTTCGCACATTTTAAACATGTTTTCAGGGTGTTGACAACCCTGGTTCGAACCCAAAACAATTGTCCGTCTGTTTGATACCAACTTCTTCTTGTTTCCAACAATGGAACGGAACGATAGTCTAGAAGAAGGGAAGGTAAACAGATCGGAACATGCTGCTGTTGTCCGATAATGTTGTTCCGTGCCTTTTTGAGATGCTCCAGCTTCTCAAATTAATCTGAGAAAGACAATTTTGTTTGACTACTTTATTAGAACATTTCAAATACGGTTTAATCGATGCAAACGGACTCTTCTGAATAGTGGTCCAGCTGTTTCAGATAGTACAAAACTCCTTTTCGCACATTTTAAACATGTTTTCAGGGTGTTGACAACCCTGGTTCGAACCCAAAACAATTGTCCGTCAGTTCGATACCAACTTCTTCTTGTTTCCAACAATGGAACGGAAAGATAGTCTAGAAGGGAAGGTAAGCAGATGGGAACATGCTGCTGTTGTCCGATAATGTTGTTCGGTGCCTTTTTGAGATGCTCCAGCTTCTCAAATTAATCTGAGAAAGAGAATTTTGTTTGACTACTTTATTAGAAAATTTCCAATACAGTTTAGTCGATGCAAACGGACTCTTCTGAATAGTGGTCCAGTTGCTTCCATTCAGCCGTTTCAGATAGTACAAAACTCCTTTTCGCACATTTTAAACATGTTTTTAGGGTCTTGACAACCCTGGTTCGGACCCAAAACAATTGTCCGTCAGTTTGATACCGACTTCTTCTTGTTTCCAACAATGGAACAGAAAGATAGTCTAGAAGAAGGGAAGGTAAACAGATCGGAACATGCTGCTGTTGTCCGATAATGTTGTTCCGTGCCTTTTTGAGATGCTCCAGCTTCTCAAATTAATCTGAGAAAGAGAATTTTGTTTGACTACTTTATTAGAAAATTTCCAATACAGTTTAGTCGATGCAAACGGACTCTTCTGAATAGTGGTCCAGTTGCCTCCGTTCAGCCGTTTCAGATAGTACAAAACTCCTTTTCGCACAATTTAAACATGTTTTTAGGGTCTTGACAACAATTGTCTGTCAGTTTGATGCCGATTTCTTCTTGTTTCCAACAATGGAACGGAAAGATAGTCTAGAAGAAGGGAAGGTATACAGATCGGAACATGCTGCTGTTGTCCGATAATGTTGTTCGGTGCCTTTTTGAGATGCTCCAGCTTCTCAAATTAATCTGAGAAAGAGAATTTTGTTTGACTACTTTATTAGAAAATTTCCAATACAGTTTAGTCGATGCAAACGGACTCTTCTGAATAGTGGTCCAGTTGCCTCCGTTCAGCCGTTTCAGATAGTACAAAACTCCTTTTCGCACAATTTAAACATGTTTTTAGGGTCTTGACAACAATTGTCTGTCAGTTTGATGCCGATTTCTTCTTGTTTCCAACAATGGAACGGAAAGATAGTCTAGAAGAAGGGAAGGTATACAGATCGGAACATGCTGCTGTTGTCCGATAATGTTGTTCCGTGCCTTTTTGAGATGCTCCAGTTTCTCAAATTAATCTGAGAAAGACATTTTTGTTTGACTACTTTATTAGAAAATTTCAAATACAGTTTAGTCGATGCAAACGGACTCTTCTGAATAGTGGTCCAGTTGCCTCCACTCAGCCGTTTCAGATAGTACAAAACTCCTTTTCGCACAATTTAAACATGTTTTTAGGGTCTTGACAACAATTGTCTGTCAGTTTGATACCGACTTCTTCTTGTTTCCAACAATGGAACGGAAAGATAGTCTAGAAGAAGGGAAGGTAAACATGCTGCTGGTGTCCGATAATATTGTTCCGTTCCTTTTTGAGATGCTCCAGCTTCTCAAATTAATCTGAGAAAGACATTTTTGTTTGACTACTTTATTAGAAAATTTCAAATACAGTTTAATCGATGCAAACGGACTCTTCTGAATACTGGTCCAGCCGTTTCAGATAGTACAAAACTCCTTTTCACACAATTTACACATGTTTTTAGGGTGTTGACAACCCTGGTTCGAACCCAAAACAATTGTCCGTCAGTTTGATACCAACTTCTTCTTGTTTCCAACAATGGAACGTAAAGATAGTCTAGAAGAAGGGAAGGTAAGCAGATCGGAACATGCTGCAGTTGTCCGATAATGTTGTTCCGTGCCTTTTTGAGATGCTCCAGCTTCTCAAATTAATCTGCGAAAGACAATTTTGTTTGACTACTTTATTAGAAAATTTCAAATACAGTTTAATCGATGCAAACGGACTCTTCTGAATAGTGGTCCAGCCGTTTCAGATAGTACAAAACTCCTTTTCACACAATTTACACATGTTTTTAGGGAGTTGACAACCCTGGTTCGAACCCAAAACAATTGTCCGTCAGTTTGATACCAACTTCTTCTTGTTTCCAACAATGGAACGGAAAGATAGTCTAGAAGAAGGGAAGGTAAACAGATCGGAACATGCTGCTGTTGTCCGATAATGTTGTTCCGTGCCTTTTTGAGATGCTCCAGCTTCTCAAATGAATCTGAGAAAGACAATTTTGTTTGACTACTTTATTAGAAAATTTCAAATACAGTTTAATTGATGCAAACGGACTCTTCTGAATAGTGGTCCAGTTGCCTCCACTCAGCCGTTTCAGATAGTACAAAACTCCTTTTCGCACAATTTAAACATGTTTTTAGGGTGTTGACAACCCTGGTTCGAACCCAAAACAATTGTCCGTCAGTTTGATACCGACTTCTTCTTGTTTCCAACAATGGAACGGAAAGATAGTCTAGAAGAAGGGAAGGTAAACAGATGGGAACATGCTGCTGTTGTCCGATAATGTTGTTCCGTGCCTTTTTGAGATGCTCCAGCTTCTCAAATTAATCTGAGAAAGACATTTTTGTTTGACTACTTTTATTAGAAAATTTCAAATACAGTTTAATCGATGCAAACGGACTCTTCTGAATAGTGGTCCAGCTGTTTCAGATAGTACAAAACTCCTTTTCGCACAATTTAAACATGTTTTTAGGGTGTTGACAACCCTGGTTCGAACCCAAAACAATTGTCCGTCAGTTTGATACCAACTTCTTCTTGTTTCCAACAATGGAACGTAAAGATAGTCTAGAAGAAGGGAAGGTAAGCAGATCGGAACATGCTGCAGTTGTCCGATAATGTTGTTCCGTGCCTTTTTGAGATGCTCCAGCTTCTCAAATTAATCTGAGAAAGACAATTTTGTTTGACTACTTTTATTAGAAAATTTCAAATACAGTTTAATCGATGCAAACGGACTCTTCTGAATAGTGGTCCAGTTGCCTCCACTCAGCCGTTTCAGATAGTACAAAACTCCTTTTCGCACAATTTAAACATGTTTTTAGGGTCTTGACAACAATTGTCTGTCAGTTTGATGCCGATTTCTTCTTGTTTCCAACAATGGAACGGAAAGATAGTCTAGAAGAAGGGAAGGTATACAGATCGGAACATGCTGCTGTTGTCCGATAATGTTGTTCCGTGCCTTTTTGAGATAATCCATCTTCTCAAATTAATCTGAGAAAGACAATTTTGTTTGACTACTTTATTAGAACATTTCAAATACGGTTTAATCGATGCAAACGGACTCTTCTGAATAGTGGTCCAGCTGTTTCAGATAGTACAAAACTCCTTTTCGCACATTTTAAACATGTTTTCAGGGTGTTGACAACCCTGGTTCGAACCCAAAACAATTGTCCGTCAGTTCGATACCAACTTCTTCTTGTTTCCAACAATGGAACGGAAAGATAGTCTAGAAGGGAAGGTAAGCAGATGGGAACATGCTGCTGTTGTCCGATAATGTTGTTCGGTGCCTTTTTGAGATGCTCCAGCTTCTCAAATTAATCTGAGAAAGAAATTTTTGTTTGACTACTTTATTAGAAAATTTCAAATACAGTTTAATCGATGCAAACGGACTATTCTGAATAGTGGTCCAGTTGCCTCCACTCAGCCGTTTCAGATAGTACAAAACTCCTTTTCGCACATTTTAAACATGTTTTTAGGGTCTTGACAACCCTGGTTCGGACCCAAAACAATTGTCCGTCAGTTTGATACCAACTTCTTCTTGTTTTCAACAATGGAACGGAAAGATAGTCTCGAAGAAGGGAAGGTAAACAGATCGGAACATGCTGCTGTTGTCCGATAATGTTGTTCCGTGCCTTTTTGAGATGCTCCAGCTTCTCAAATTAAGCTGAGAAAGAGAATTTTGTTTGACTACTTTATTAGAAAATTTCCAATACAGTTTAATCGATGCAAACGGACTCTTCTGAATAGTGGTCCAGCTGTTTCAGATTGTACAAAACTCCTTTTCGCACAATTTAAACATGTTTTTAGGGTGTTGACAACACTGGTTCGAACCCAACACAGTTGTCCGTCAGATTGATACCGACTTCGTCTTGTTTACAACAATGGAACGGAAAGATAGTCCAGAAGAAGGGAAGGTAAACAGATGGGAACATGCTGCTGTTGTCCGATAATGTTGTTCCGTGCCTTTTTGAGATGCTCCAGCTTCTCAAATTAATCTGAGAAAGACAATTTTGTTTGACTACTTTATTAGAAAGTTTCAAATACAGTTTAATTGATGCAAACGGACTCTTCTGAATAGTGGTCCAGTTGCCTCCACTCAGCCGTTTCAGATAGTACAAAACTCCTTTTCGCACAATTTAAACATGTTTTAGGGTGTTGACAACCCTGGTTCGAACCCAAAACAATTGTCCGTCAGTTTGATACCGACTTCTTCTTGTTTCCAACAATGGAACGGAAAGATAGTCCAGAAGAAGGGAAGGTAAACAGATCGGAACATGCTGCTGTTGTCCGATAATGTTGTTCCGTGCCTTTTTGAGATGCTCCAGCTTCTCAAATTAATCTGAGAAAGACAATTTTGTTTGACTACTTTATTAGAAAATTTCAAATACAGTTTAATCGATGCAAACGGACTCTTCTGAATAGTGGTCCAGTTGCCTCCACTCAGCCGTTTCAGATAGTACAAAACTCCTTTTCGCACAATTTTAACATGTTTTTAGGGTCTTGACAACAATTGTCTGTCAGTTTGATACCGACTTCTTCTTGTTTCCAACAATGGAACGGAAAGATAGTCTAGAAGAAGGGAAGGTAAACAGATGGGAACATGCTGCTGTTGTCCGATAATGTTGTTCCGTTCCTTTTTGAGATGCTCCAGCTTCTCAAATTAATCTGAGAAAGACATTTTTGTTTGACTACTTTATTAGAAAATTTCAAATACAGTTTAATCGATGCAAACGGACTCTTCTGAATAGTGGTCCAGCTGTTTTAGATAGTACAAAACTCCTTTTCGCACATTTTAAACATGTTTTTAGGGTGTTGACAACCCTGGTTCGAACCCAAAACAATTGTCCGTCAGTTTGATACCGACTTCCTCTTGTTTCCAACAATGGAACGGGAAGAAGGGAAGGTAAACAGATCGGAACATGCTGCTGTTGTCCGATAATGTTGTTCCGTGCCTTTTAAACACCTGTATAAAACACTCTCACCGTTATTGGCTTGCCTCTAAAGGTGTGTGCAAGTATTTTCAAGTGTGTGTTTTGTGTGCCTGTGCCGGATGACCCGGCCCTGTTTTAATCTGTGGCAGAGGGAAGATGCGGTGAAAACCATTATCACCGTCGCCCTGTCGCTGATAACAGCCCGCTAATCTGTTTGCTGGAGGTATTGAACAAATGCATTTGTGCCACGGACAGACGGGGGAGAGCGGCGGGGGGGTGGGCGGGGGGGGGGGGGGGTGCGGCGTATGCGTGTGTATGTAGCTATGTAGGTATGTGCCTTTTGGGCCGGCTGATGAAAAATGAGAGGATGAGGAGGTTGGGAAAACTTCCCTGACAGCGATGGCCTTCCCGTGACAATCAGGACGGGGGGGAAAACAGGAGGTGATGAAGGAAGCGCAGGGAGGTAATGACAAGGACTAATGGAAAGGAATGGGGGAACACGGCTGGATGAAAACAATTGGAATTGGACAAGGATCAGGAGAACAAAAATGGTGGACATGAGTTGTAACAACAAAAAAAACCCACCTGGCGCTAGAAGGCAAAGCTCTCAATTTAATGGTCGATCTACGTTCCCATCCTCACCTATGCTCATGAGCTTTGGGTCATGACCGAAAGGACAAGATCACGGGTACAAGCGGCCCAAATGAGTTTGGGGTTCTCCCTTAGAGATAGGGTGAGAAGCTCTGCCATCCGGGAGGAACTCAAAGTAAAGCCGCTGCTCCTCCACATGGAGAGGAGCTAGATGAGGTGGTTCGGGCCTCTGGTCAGGATGCCACCCGAACGCTTCCCGGGGGAGGTGTTTAGTGCATGTCTGACTGGTAGGAGGCCACGGGGAAGACCCAGGACACGTTGGGAAGACTATGCCTCCCGGCTGGCCTGGGAAAACCTCGGGATCCCCCGGGAGGAGCTGGACCAAGTGGCTGGGGAGAGGGAGGTCTGGGCTTCTCTGCACAGGCCGGAAAGAGCTGGATGCATGGATGGCCACAAGTGGTTAAAAAGTGTATTACAACGAAATTGCCGCTGCGGCCCATACGAACCACAGCTAAGAAACAGATGTTTTTTTTAGGAGCCCTCCAGGGGGCGCTCACGGCCCAATAATGGGGCGCATGGTTAAAGACCAAAACGCTGTTTGTCATCCTTCAGATACAATGAGATCAGTGTTGGAAATGCCACAATAACAAGGTAATGCCATTACTGATTCGGAGTATCGGGTAATCTAATGTGTTCTTTAATAGTACCATTACTCAGAGTGAGTTGTGGCGGTCTCGGGACAAGATGTCGTCAGGGCAGTTCAGCTTTGTGTTGCGGGAGATGCGCCGTCCTATTCCTAGTCCTAGGTACAGCCGGCATTGCAACAGGAGGAAGTCATCACGCAACCTACTAGTTGGGAGAATTATATATTTTCAAGAGTTCTTTCTTAATCAATAGTCATGTTTAAAGCAGCTGATATTTTCCCATTTTTTTGTGTTTGTATCTTATCTTCGCTAGTAAACCCTGTGTTTCACCTGGAATGTGCATTGGGAGTATACTGTACTCCCTATTTACCTCATCTGTTTGGAACAATAAGGCTGTATTTCTTTCTGGGCAGGAGGGGGCTGTGTTCATACATTTTCAGACCCCTTTTTGATGCTGCTATGACCGCATTGTTAGGGCTGGTCTCCTAAGGCTTTAGTAAAACTTGGTAATATTGCTATTCTGTCTTGGTGGTCCTTCTTACTCAACGTATATGTCATCCGAAAGAACTTGGGAAAGACCGGTGTCTTTAATTCCCTAAAAGGAAGAACGGTCCGATGCACCTCATGGTGTTTTTCCGTTGAACACTCCCGACCATAACCCAACAATGTTCGCCACTTAGGTCGACCACAACAGCACGGGCGTTATGTGTTTTCCGCCGCTATTCACGGCAGGCTTCGCAAGAGCTCACGGCGACGACGACTTTTTCGGGACAAACGAGGATGCAGAACCTTTTCTTTTTGAGCCTGAATATACAGAGGATGAGTGGGAGAAACGAGCAGAAGGGGATGGAAATCCTGTGAAGGATGCAAAATCTGGCACGGTGCCGGCATAACTTGCCCGGGGGGGGGGGGGAAATGTGGAGCTTGCCAAGCCACGCTAAGAGGAAACAAGTGTTAACATCCATGGAGAGGCTTTGTGTGTTTGTCGAAGGGGATCATCGTTTGAGCTGACAAACTGCAGTGGTTGAAACTTGTTTTTCCACCAAAATCAACCGGAAAAAACGCCCCAGGCCAACTGAAAACACCAACCCATTCATATCATATCAGTGGTCTAGTGGTTGGTGTCCGCCCTGAGATCGGTAGGTTTTGAGTTCAAACCAAAGACTCTAAAAAACATTTCTCAACCGATTCGAACCGTTCCAACATCCGCACACTCCACTCATCTTGGACATTCAAGCTAGCATGTTTGGAACATTTCTTGTTTACCCGGAATTACCAGGAATTACCCCCTTTTGACAATGAACGGGCAATGTACAAACCTCTCCGTAACCCACATTTCTCAACCGATTCGAACTGTTCCAACATCCGCACACTCCACTCACCTTGGACAGTGAAATTAGCATGTTTCCATCCATCCATCCATCTTCTTCCGCTTATCCGAGGTCGGGTCGCGGGGGCAACTGCCTAAGCAGGGAAACCCAGACTTCCCTCTCCCCAGCCACTTCGTCTAGCTCTTCCCGGGGGATCCCGAGGCGTTCCCAGGCCAGCCGGGAGACATAGTCTTCCCAACGTGTCCTGGGTCTTCCTTGTGGCCTCCTACCAGTTGGACGTGCCCTAAACACCTCCCTAGGGAGGCGTTCGGGTGGCATCCTGACCAGATGCCCGAACCACCTCATCTGGCTCCTCTTGATGTGGAGGAGCAGCGGCTTTACAGGGTGGAATGCCATCTCCGGGTTGGGGAGGAGACCCTGCCCCAAGTGGAGGAGTTCAAGTACCTAGGAGTCTTGTTAACGAGTGAGGGAAGAGTGGATCGTGAGATCGAAAGGCGGATCGGTGTGGCGTCTTCAGTAATGCGGACGTTCTACCGATCCGTTGTGGTAAAGAAGGAGCTGAGCCGGAAGGCAAAGCTCTCAATTTACCGGTCGATCTACGTTCCCATCCTCACCTATGGTCATGAGCTTTGGGTCATGACCGAAAGGATAGCATGTTTCCCGTTTTGGAAAATTTCCTGTTTTCTTGGAATTACCAGGAATTTCCCCCTTTTGGTAATTAACGGGCAATATACAAATCTCTCCGTATCCCACATTTCTCAACCGATTCGAACCGTTCCAACCTCCGCACACTCCACTCACCTTGGACATTCCAGCTAGCATGTTTGGAACATTTCCTGATTACCCGGAATTACCAGGAATTACCCCCTATCGACAATGAACGAGCAATATACAAACCTCTCCGTATCCCACATTTCTCAACCGATCCGAACCGTTCCAACATCCGCACACTCCACTCACCTTGGACACTCGTTTTGGCGGCTTGCGCCCAATTCCTACCGGAAGTGCAAATTCCAGTAAAAATGCGTCCTTGAGTGCGCAGTTGGGTGTAGCCCGGCATGGCGGTTTGGGGGGGCGAATGCTGTCCCCTGGGCAAGAAGAGATTTTAAGTGTGGAAAGGAAGCAGTCAGTTCAGGTGGAGTTGCGTACTGACACCAGGGGCGCTACGTCAAAGTGAAGACCCACTTCTACCCTCCACGTTTTCACTTCCATCTTTCCTCACCTTCATCATTTCATTAACCGGTAATGACTCTTGTCATCACTTCCACATTCTTATTATTTCCACTTTCTCCCGTCCTCTCCCTGGCTACCCTCCCCCCATCCCCCTTACTCGTACCGAGGCCCCGGGGGCACCGTCCGACCGCACCGCTTGGCCCCTTGTATAAGTTTTCCAATTCCGCTTGCGACTGGATTATGAGGGTGGTGGTCTCCCTCCACCACTAGATATATATTTGATGCGGTGACATCATCACTGGAGAGGTGTGTGCAGATTGAGGGTGATGATGTCGAGTGGGGGCCGAGACATTGACCTCACCCAGGGGACAATGGACGTCCTGACACACACACACACACACACACACACACACACACACACACACACACACACACACACACACGGGCCTTTCCACCCTCTCGCCCTGAGGTTATGTACTGTAGATGGCAGACATGGAGATTGGTTTTTAGTTAAATGTCAGTGGAGGTGAAAGTACTGCCCAAAGGCAAGTGTGTGTGTGTGTGTGTGTGTGTGTGTGTGTGTGTGTTTATGTGCGCGTTCTTGTATTTCCGCCCTTCTCGAGACATGAAGAAGGAAAAGTATCTTCCATACGAGGAGTTGTGAAGAAGTGAGGACATAAATCATGGTCCCAATAACATTGCATCTAATAGACAACGTCTCATTTGCACCCCTGCTTGTCAAAATGAGGGCGGTCCCCAAAACATTGACTGTCAACATATGAAATAACAAGTTTCTGCAAAAAATTTGTGGTGCTCCCCCTCTGGTCAACATATGAAATAACAAGTGTGTGTAAAAAATGTGAAGTGCGCCCCCTCTGGTCAGAATTCTGAAATAGCAAGTGAGTGTAAACATTTAAAGTGCTCCCCCTCTGGTCAACATATGATATAACAAGTGTGTGTAAGAAATTGAAAATGCACCCCCTTTGGCCAAAATTAATAATAAAAAAAATAATAAATATGTATATAGAGACATACTGTAATAACTTGAAGTGAATAATGAAGATTAAAAACAAAACATAGATAAAAAATAACTATAAGCACTCTTTTTCTTATAAAATTGAGAACAATTTCTCATATTCTATTTGATTATGTAATAATGCAATATTTTCTCGTAAAGTTATTACGTTTTTATGTGAAATTATTACTTTTTAAAGCAAAATGGTGACATTGGTCACATAACGTTCTGACTTTTTTCACAGTATTTCAAATTTTTGTTGTTCTTGAGTAAAACTGGGATATTTTTTGAGTAAAATGATGACTTTTGTCATCATTTTGCCAAGGAAAATTCACATTATTATTATAATATTGCCAAAGTTTAAAAGTTTTCTTATAAAATTGGGACTTTTGTCGAGTAAAATTACGACTCTTTCCATAAAGTTGCCAAAATTTTAAGCTTTTCTTGTAAACTTGCGACTGTTATTGAGCAAAATTTCCAACTTTTATCATAACATTGCACAAATGTTCAGCTTTTCTTGTCAAATTTTAACCTGCGTTGAGTAAAATTACGACAAAATTATGACTTTTGTCATCATTTTGCCAAGTAAAATTCAGATTATTATTATAATATTGCCAGTTTAAAAGTTATCTTATAAAATTGGGACTTTTGTCGAGTAAAATTATGACTCTTTCCACAAAGTTGCCAAAATTTTAAGCTTTTCTAGTAAACTTGCGACTGTTATTGAGCAAAATTTCCAACTTTTATCATAACATTGCACAAATGTTCAGCTTTTCCTGTCAAATTTTAACCTGCGTTGAGTACAATTACGACAAAATGAGGACTTTTGTCATCATTTTGCCAAGTAAAATTCAGAATATTATTATAATATTGCCAAAGTTTAAAAGTGTTCTTATAAAATTGGGACTTTTGTCGAGTAAAATTATGACTCTTTCCATAAATTTGCCATAATTTTAAGCTTTTCTTGTAAACTTGTGACTGTTATTGAGCAAAATTTCCAACTTTTATCATAACATTGCACAAATGTTCAGCTTTTCTGGTCAAATTTTAACCTGCGTTGAGTAAAATTACGACAAAATGATGACTTTTGTCATCATTTTGCCAAGTAAAATTCAGATTATTATTATAATATTGCCAGTTTAAAAGTTATCTTATAAAATTGGGACTTTTGTCGAGTAAAATTACGACTCTTTCCATAAAGTTGCCAAAATTTTAAGCTTTTCTTGTACACTTGCGACTGTTATTGAGCAAAATTCCAACTTTTATCATAATATTGCACAAATGTTCAGCTTTTTTTTGTCAAATATTAACTTGCGTTGAGTAAAATTACGACTTTTACTATAAAAATGTCCAAATGTGTAAGTTTTTCTTGTGAAATTGTGACCTTTTTCTTGTGAATTTACGACTCATTTTTCACAAAAAGCTTTTTTTTTTTATACGTGCATAGTTTGTATATATTATTAATGTTGTAAATACACTTCTTTATATATCTAGAAGGGCTGGTCCTAAAGAGGTAGGCATTTTCCTCAGGTCCCCAGAAGGTACGAACTACACAAACGTGTGTGTGTGTGTGTGTGTGTGTGTGTGTGTGTGTGTGTGTGTGTGTGTGTGTGTGTGTGTGTGTGTGTGTGTCTGAGAGACAGATTTTGATGCGTGGATGACAGCTGTCGCCAAGCTAGTAGAGCAACAGACCAAACGCATCGCGTGTGTTTTGATTTCCGTGTGTTTGACTGCTTTGACTGCATTATTCTGCATGACGGACCCAGTGTGTACCTGTTGCTATGGGCTATGGAGGGCTGACCACACACACACACACACACACACACACACACACACACCCGGAGGGTCAGTGATTGCAGCAGATGGTTGCGGTGAAGGGAAATCGAGCATACACACCCTCAATACTCAGTTTTAAATACTTTATTTATATTTTGAACGAATGCAAAAGGAATTAGAGTAAAAAACGGACTTTTCCCCCACGCTTTCCTCCCTGCGGCTTATAAAACGGTGCGGCTAATTTTTTTATTTTCTTCGCAGACGGGCGTAGTGTTTTGAGTTGAATAGTTTTATTGTTAAACTCGAGCAGAGACAATGTTTTTGTTGGTGCTACGGCGCCACCTTTTGGACGAGTTCGCTCACTGCAGCTTGAAAATGTATATCTCATGTTCTGGCGCCTTGGACCGGAAGTAAAACCGCCCATAGCGTTATTGCTATTGTTTCATCAAATATTGCTCATCCAAGCAACCCATTGATTGGGAAGAATATAGACTGGAATATAGAGGGACCAATGTAAACTATATCAAGGAATGCTAAATATATTATGGTACATTTTCTCACAATTTCCACAGCCCTCTGCAATTTTGGAGCCATTTAAGTGGTATTCTTGACAAAAGGTTAAACAAAATAGGGTTAACTGAGTCAGCATCTACAAACCCCCAAAAGCAGTGAAGTTGTCACGTTGTGTAAATGGTAAATAAAAAGAGAATACAATGACAGGGAAAGGTCCTGCCTTTGTACGAATGGCATTTTTGTGTGTATGAATGACTATTTGGGGCCAAATTGGTATTTTTGTTATCTTTTTTCCAAATTATTCAACATTCTATTGGCCGGCTCTAAATCAGTTTCTAATATTTAAAAAATCCCCAAAAGCAGTGAAGTTGTCACATTGTGTAAATGGTAAATAAAAAGAGAATACAATGACAGGGAAAGGTCCTGCCTTTGTACGAATGGCGTTTTTGTGTGTATGAATGACTATTTGGGGCCTAATTGGTATTTTTGTTATCTTTTTTCCAAATTGTTCAACATTCTATTGGCCGGCTCTAAATCAGTTTGTAATATTTACAAACCCCCAAAAGCAGTGAAGTTGTCACGTTGTGTAAATGGTAAATAAAAAGAGAATACAATGACAGGGAAAGGTCCTGCCTTTGTACGTATGGCGTTTTTGTGTGTATGAATGGCTATTTGGGGCCAAATTGATATTTTTGTTATCTTTTTTTTTTTTTTTTCGGCATTCTATTGGCCGGGTCTATATCAGTTTCTAATATTTAAAAAATCCCCAAAAGCAGTGAAGTTGTCACGTTGTGTAAATGGTAAATAAAAAGAGAATACAATGACAGGGAAAGGTCCTGCCTTTGTACGTATGGCGTTTTTGTGTGTATAAATGGGAATTCGGGGCCAAATCTATGTTTTTGTTATCTTTTTTCTAAATTGTTCATATGTATATATATGTGTATAAATGTATATGTATATATATGTGTATGTATATATATATATATATGTATGTATGTATAAATATGTGTGTGTATATATATATATATATATATATATATATATATATATATATATATATGTATGTATGTATATATGCTAAGAGAGATGCTGTTCTTTAAAATGGTATAGGTGCACAATAAATCAGTATCGGATCGCTATTGCCGATACTGGCCTGAATTTTCCTCGGTATCAAATCAGAAAATCGGTGGTATGGGGCAGCCCTCTCCACAGGCCACCGTGGTATCTGCATATGCGGGTGTTGTCTGAGCAAGACCATAACTCCGCATATGCAAATGAGCATAAATAAGTAATGAATGACTCATTACCCGTCACTCATTGGGGATGGAGCGTCATTAACGGAGGGATTGATTCAATGTTCTTGAATAACATTTGTTCTCCTGACAGCGACACTCTGCTCACCTGCTGAGATTATTAGTAAAACTTACAGGGGAACTGCACGTTTTTGGGGGTTCATTTTGCCTCGTAGTTCACGATCATTATGAGAGATAGGAAGACAAAAGGTTTTATTTTTACCTTCTAACATGTAAAGGCTTGTTTGTCCTTTGACGAAAGAGGCATAAAACAAACAAAAACGTTATATCAACAGTTGGATCTGAAGTTCATCTACAGATTTAAGTGTTGAAAGTAAAATAAAAATGTTTAAAAACATACTTTTAACACTTTGAGTGGGACCCTCTTGGGTTTAAAGGTCTTCTAATGTTGTTTTTTATTTAAAACAGTCAATGCTCAAACTATTATTATGAATCAAAATCAATGTTGTTTTGAATTATTGACCTATTTAAGTCTCCAACTACTTCAAATTCACAAATTTTACTTTTGAATATTTTGGGGGAGGGAAATATTGCATAGTGTGTGTTTTTTTTGCCATAGTAAACAGGTTTTTCCTGTGAGAAAAAGGGCATAAAAAACTAAAAAATAAACGTAAATAACTTTATATCAACGGATAGATCAGAAGTTGAGCTTCAGATTTAAGTGTTGAAAGTACAATACAAATATTTAAAACCATACTTTTAACACTTTTATGAGTGGGACACTCAACACTCTCCCTGACCACCCGAGGGCACCACAGACTGTGGATGCTTTTGAAAAAGGCTAAACACCCCCCCCCCTTTTTTTTTTAAACCCTTTTTTGGGGGGGGATATTTGCATACTAGTTCTAGCTATTGGTTGTTTGCTCAATGTAAAGTGATTTTTACAAACAAAATCTATTATTATTTTTATTAGTCCAAAGGTCTTCTAATGTCGTTTTTTTAATTAAAACGGTCAATGCTCAAACCATTATTATGAATCAAAATCAATGTTTTAAGTCTCCAACTACTTCACATACACACATTTAACATTGAATTTTTTTTGGGGGGAGGGGGGTCAAATATTGCATACTGTGTGTTTTTGCCATAGTAAACATGTTTTTCCTTTGACAAAAAGGGCATAAAACATTTAAAAATATATATATATAGAAAACTTTGGATACATCTAAGTTGATATACAGATTTAAGTGTTGAAATTACAATACAAATATTTAAAAACATACTTTTAACACTTATATGAATGGGCCCCTCTCAACGCTCTCCCCGACCACCTGAGGGCACCACAGACTGTGGATGCTTTTAAAAAAGGCGTAAAAACCCTTCTTTTTAAAAAGCCTTTTTTTTTTTTTTTAGATATATGCATACTAGTTCTAGCCATTAGGCTGTTCTGGTTTTTATTTTTATTTATTTTTTATTTCTTTAATAGACTGTAGCACTATGAGGTTGTTTGCTCAATGTAAAGTGATTTTTACGAACAAAATCTATTATTATTATTATTATTATTGGGTCCGAAGGTCTTCTAATGTCGTTTTTCAATTAAAACGGTCAATGCTCAAACCATTATTATGAATCAAAATCAATGTTGTGAATTATTGACCTAATTAAGGCTCCACATAAAAAAAAAAATTACTTTTGAATTTTTTTAAGGGGGGGTAAATATTGCATAGTGTGTGTTTTTGCCATAGCGAAAATGTGTGTTTCCTTTGACAAAAAGGGCGTAAAACATAAAAAAACAACGTAGATAACTTTGTATCAACGGATAGATCTGAAGTTTATCTACAGATTTAAGCATTGAAAGTAAAAAAAATCAATAAAATGGTACACTAATACCGTTTCATTGTTTTTTTTATTTTAATTTATTTTCCTGTCTTTTCATTGTAAACAGCCACCGGGCCACAAACCTAGCCTACCTTGGCCCCCAGCCAGTGACCATTCCTTATCCCGCTGCTTCCATTGTGAATGGCTCGCAGGTGGATGTTCCAGCAGTGACTCGCCGCTCATGAATCACCACACACTTTGTGTGTGTGTTTGTGTGTTCTTGTATTTCTACCCTTCTTGAGACACCAACATTTTTACAACAAGCTTTTTTTTTATATTTGCAACATAGTATGTATATATTATTAATGTTGTAAATACACTTCTTTATATATCTAGAAAGGCTGGTCCTAAAGAGGGAGGCATTTTTCTCAGGTCCCCAGAAGGTACGAACTACAAAACTGTGTTTGTATGTGTGTTTGTGTGTGTGTGTATGTATGTGTGTGTGTGTGTGTTTGTGTGTTCTTGTATTTCTACCCTTCTTGAGACACCAACATTTTTACAACATGCTTTTTTTTTATATTTGCAGCATAATATGTATATATTATTAATGTTGTAAATACACTTCTTTATATATCTAGAAAGGCTGGTCCTAAAGAGGGAGGCATTTTTCTCAGGTCCCCAGAAGGTACGAAGTACAAAACAGTGTGTGTGTGTGTGTGTGTGTGTGTGTGTGTGTGTGTGTGTGTGTGTGTGTGTGTGTGTGTGTGTGTGTGTGTGTGTGTGCGATACGTTTTTATACTTGTATAGTATGTATATAGTATTAATGTTGTAAATACACTACATTATATATCTAGAAATGCGGTCCTAAAGAGGGAGGCATTTTTCTCAGGTCCCCAGAAGGTACGAAGTACAAAACTGTGTGTGTGTATGTGTGTGTGTGAGCGCGTGTGTAAGTGCGATACTTTTTTATACTTGCACAGTATGTATATATTATTAATGTTGTAAATACACTTCTTTACATATCAAGAAAGGCTGGTCCTAAAGAGCTAGGCTTTTTTCTCAGGTCCCCAGAAGGTACGAAGTACAAAACTGTGTGTGTTTGTGTGTGTGTGTGTGTGTGCGTGCGATACGTTGCTTGAAGAGGCTTGTCGACAAATAATGCCATCAATTTCCCTGTGTGTGTGTGTGTGTGTGTGTGTGTGTGTGTGTGTGTGTGTGTGTGTGTGTGTGTGTGTGTGCGATACGTTTTTATACTTGTATAGTATGTATATAGTATTAATGTTGTAAATACACTACATTATATATCTAGAAATGCGGTCCTAAAGATGTTGGCTTTTTTCTCAGGTCCCCAGAAGGTACGAAGTACAAAACTGTGTGTGTGTGTGTGTGTGTGTGTGTGTGTGTGTGTGTGTGTGTGTGCGTGCGATACGTTGCTTGAAGAGGCTTGTCGACAAATAATGCCATCAATTTCCCTGTGTTTAACTGTGTGTGTGTGTGTGTGTGTGTGTGTGTGTGTGTGTGTGTGTGTGTGTGTGCAATACGTTTTTATACTTGTATAGTATGTATATAGTATTAATGTTGTAAATACACTACATTATATATCTAGAAATGCGGTCCTAAAGAGGTTGGCTTTTTTCTCAGGTCTCCAGAAGGTACGAAGTACAAAACTTTGTGTGCGTGTGTGTGTGTCTGTGTGTGTGTGTGAGCGCGTGTGTGCGTGCGATACTTTTTTATACTTGCACAGTATGTATATATTATTAATGTTGTAAATACACTTCTTTACATATCAAGAAAGGCTGGTCCTAAAGATCTAGGCTTTTTTTCTCAGGTCCCCAGAAAGTACGAAGTACAAAACTGTGTGTGTTTGTGTGTGTGTGTGAGCGCGTGTGTGCGTGCGATACTTTTTTATACTTGCACAGTATGTATATATTATTAATGTTGTAAATACACTTCTTTACATATCAAGAAAGGCTGGTCCTAAAGATCTAGGCTTTTTTTCTCAGGTCCCCAGAAAGTACAAAGTACAAAACTGTGTGTGTTTGTGTGTGTGTGTGAGCGCGTGTGTGCGTGCGATACTTTTTTATACTTGCACAGTATGTATATATTATTAATGTTGTAAATACACTTCTTTACATATCAAGAAAGGCTGGTCCTAAAGATCTAGGCTTTTTTTCTCAGGTCCCCAGAAGGTACGAAGTACAAAACTGTGTGTGTTTGTGTGTTTGTGTGTGTGTGTGTTTGTGTGTGTGTGTGTGTGCGTGCGATACGTTGCCCGAAGAGGCTTGTCGACAAATAATGCCGTCAATTTCCCTGTGTTTAATTAGTCATGAGGTGTTTGTTTCGACGCAGATGAAGAACAAGTAAAAAAAAAAGAAAAAAAGGACATCGTAGGAATTGAATAAATTAGCATCCCCTGTTTTTTTTTTTTCCTGTGGAAAAGCAAGTTGTTGTTTGCGTTGCGTGATAAAGATGCTACCGGGGTGGGTGTGTTTACGCCTATTTAACATAGTGTGAGGTGTGCGCGGGGTAGAGCTAGCACCACCATAGATCATGCGGGCCTACATTTATCAACATGACACTTTCCCCTATATTGAGTTACACTCCAGGGCCTTTTTTTCTTTTTTTTTTTTTTTACTTGTTCTGTCTTCTCCAGACTCCTCCTCATACTGTGCTGCCTCAGTTTAGTGATCCGTCCCGAAAAGGACCGAGGAAGACAGAATTGTTTGAAAACCTAAGCATTTTTTTTTTTTTTCCTGAAATAATGTACAGTCCCGGTCAAAGGTGTACTTAACGTATTTCCTTGAATTGCCGCCGGGTATATAGTATGCACCTGACTAGAATTACTGTCGGGTCAAACTCGTTTCGCAAAATATTATTTTTATTAGCGCATGTCTATAATTTCCGCGGGGTCAAACTCGTTTTGCCAAATAATTGGCATATGCCTAAAATTTCCGCAGGGTCAAACTCGTCACGTCACGAGTGACACTTCACCTGTCATCATTTTCCATCATTTGAAATCGCATAAAGGGAAGAAGATTAAGAGCTATTCAGTAGGATTTAAGGTCCAAGCTATTGAGTATGCTAAAAAGAACAGTAAGCAGCTATGTTTTATTTATATACCGTAGCTGCGTGTGTCAAATCTGAGTCATTAAATGGCTCCCGCCTCCTGGTGGTAGAGGGCGCTAGTGATCCTTCTTGCGACTACTCGGCTGCAGAAGAAGTGACAACAAGCAGCAATCGTTTATTTATTTTTGACATGGAGGATTACATATCTAAAATAAAACAGTTTTCTAAACTGGACTTTCGATGGAAGTAGGAGGTAATAAAGGAAGATCTCCATCGAGACAGAGAGACTTTTAAAACTGAAGAAAGATAAGGAAGACTTCTATAAACAAGTTATCGATGCTTCATTTATAAGTAAAGGTAAGACCATAATAACGTTTTTTTTATTAAATGTGCTTTTCATGATGGTATCCTTACATCACACTCAAATTGATAAGCGCAGGCCTAAATTTACCGCATGCCTTTGGTAAGTGAGAAGAGGTTTTAAAATAATTAGCGCCCCGACATCAATTAAAGGAAATACGGTACACATTTTGGTTACATTTGGGTTACTTTTGGTAGTCCTCCACCAGCTTCTGCTTGACTTTTTGACCACTCCTCTTGACAAAATTGCTGCAGTTCAGCTAAATGTGTTGCTTTTCCTGACATGGACTTGTTTCTTCAGCATTGTCCACACGTTTAAGTCAGGACTTTGGGAAGGCCATTCTAAAACCTTCATTCTAGCCTGATTTAGCCATTCTTTTACCACTTTTGACGTGTGTTTGGGGTCATTGTCCTGTTGGAACACCCAACTGTGCCAAAGACCCAACCTCTGATGGACATGGACTTGTTTCTTCAGCATTGTCCACACGTTTAAGTCAGGACTTTGGGAAGGCCATTCTAAAACCTTTATTTCAGCCTGATTTAGCCATTCCTTGACCACTTTTGAGGTGTGTTTGCGGTCATTGTCCTGTTGGAACACCCAACTGTGCCCAAGACCCAACCTCTGAAGGACATGGACTTGTTGCTTCAGCATTGTCCACACGTTTAAGTCAGGACTTGGGGAAGGCCATTCTAAAACCTTCATTCTAGCCTGATTTAGCCATTCTTTTACCACTTTTGACGTGTGTTTGGGGTCATTGTCCTGTTGGAACACCCAACTGTGCCCAAGACCCAACCTCTGATGGACATGGACTTGTTTCTTCAGCATTGTCCACACGTTTAAGTCAGGACTATGGGAAGGCCTTTCTAAAACCTTCATTCTAGCCTGATTTAGCCATTCTTTTACCATTTTTGACATGTGTTTGGGGTCATTGTCCTGTTGGAACACCCAACTGTGCCCAAGACCCAACTTCTGATGGACATGGACTTGTTTCTTCAGCATTGTCCACACGTTTAAGTCAGGACTTTGGGAAGGTTGTTCTAAAACCTTCATTCTAGCCTGATTTAGGCATTCCTTTACCACTTTTGACCTGTGTTTGGGGTCATTGTCCTGTTGGAACACCCAACTGTGCCCAAGACCCAACCTCTGATGGACATGGACTTGTTTCTTCAGCATTGTCCACACGTTTAAGTCAGGACTTTTGGGAAGGCCGTTCTAAAACCTTCATTCTAGCCTGATTTAGCCATTCCTTTACCACTTTTGACCTGTGTTTGGGGTCAATGTCCTGTTGGAACACCCAACTGTGCCCAAGACCCAACCTCCGATGGACATGGACTTGTTGCTTCAGCATTGTCCACACGTTTAAGTCAGGACTTTGGGAAGGTTGTTCTAAAACCTTCATTCTAGCCTGATTTAGGCATTCCTTTACCACTTTTGACCTGTGTTTGGGGTCATTGTCCTGTTGGAACACCCAACTGTGCCCAAGACCCAACCTCTGATGGACATGGACTTGTTTCTTCAGCATTGTCCACACGTTTAAGTCAGGACTTTTGGGAAGGCCGTTCTAAAACCTTCATTCTAGCCTGATTTAGCCATTCCTTTACCACTTTTGACCTGTGTTTGGGGTCAATGTCCTGTTGGAACACCCAACTGTGCCCAAGACCCAACCTCCGATGGACATGGACTTGTTGCTTCAGCATTGTCCACACGTTTAAGTCAGGACTTTGGGAAGGTTGTTCTAAAACCTTCATTCTAGCCTGATTTAGGCATTCCTTTACCACTTTTGACCTGTGTTTGGGGTCATTGTCCTGTTGGAACACCCAACTGTGCCCAAGACCCAACCTCTGATGGACATGGACTTGTTGCTTCAGCATTGTCCACACGTTTAAGTCAGGACTTTTGGGAAGGTCGTTCTAAAACCTTCATTCTAGCCAGATTTAGCCATTCCTTTACCACTTTTGAGGTCACTGTACTGTTGGAACCCCCAACCGTGCCCCAGACCCAACCTCCGGGCTGATGATTTTAGCTTGTCCTGAACAATTTGGATCTTTTTTTCATCGTCCCATTTACTCTCTGTAAAGAACCAGTTCCACTGGCAGCAAAACAGGCCCAGAGCGTAATACTACCACCACCATGCTTGACGGTAGGCATGGTCTTCCTGGGATTAAAGGCCTGTACATACAAATATGAAAACTTTTACCCTAATACAGTAAATTCCGGACTGCTTTTTCCTTACACTTTGAACCCCGCGGCTTATAAAAAGGTGCGACCTATTTATGGATTTTTCTTTCACAGACGGCCATAATGCTAACAGTTTTCATTAAAAAAAATGTGACGACGCTGAAAAGCTGTTGTTATCTTTGTGCTGGGGCGCCGTCTTTTGGACAATGTCGGGTGCTGTCATGTCCTCCGGCCGTCCAAGGCGTTTCTACTCGTGAGGATTCTTCAATTCGTCACCCCAAGCAACGTTTGTAAGTTTTCCAATACAACTAAAACTATTCATACTTGCCAAACTGTCCCATGTGTGATGGATTGTTTTCATGCGTGTTTGTACGTGCATTAGCTACTATGCTAACACAATTATGAGTGTCTTTGTTATTAACTTACAATGGCATTTGTTTTGATACTGTTTCAGTTTCAACGCCACCCTGGAGTTCATGAGTCTGTTTAGCGGATTGGAAGGCTAGCTTCCGCAGCTAGCGGGTCCATGACGATGACTTCTGTTTTGTTTGACCCGCCGTTTTACTGCCTTGTTACAGACCCCGTTTGGAAACAATTAAGGTAGGTAAAAAAACATTTACAGATTTTTCTTTGTAGTCTGCAAAATACGGTAATCTTCCACCAAATGGGGGGGAAACATGTTATTTTGTAGACTAACATATACTACATTGCTTCATTTGGAAACAATTAATGTACGTAAATAAACATTTACAGACTATTTATGTGTAAATAACTCATTTCAAAACATATATATCTGCGACTTATAGTCCGGTGCGGCTAATTTACGTAAAATATGTTTTTCTTTTCAAATGTAGTGTGTGCGGCTAATATTTTGGTGCTCTGATAATACAGTAATCTTTCACCAAATGAGGGAGGGGGAGAACATGTTATTTTGTAGACTAACATATACTACATTGCTTCATTTGGAAACAATTGAGGTATGTAAATAAACATTTACAGATTTTTTTTTGTACTCTGCAAAATACGGTAATCTTCCACCAAATGATGGGGGGGACATGTTATTTTGTAGACTAACAGATACTACATTGATTCATTTGGAAACAATTAATGTATGTAAATAAACATTTACAGACTATTTATGTGTAAATAACTCATTTCAAAACGTATATATCTGCGGCTTATAGTCCGGTGCGGCTAATTTACGTAAAATATGTTTTTCTTTTGAAATGTAGTGTGTGCGGCTAATACTTTGGTGCTCTGGAAAATACAGTAATCTTCCACCAAATGGGGGGGGGGGGGGGCATGTTATTTTGTAGACTAACAGATACTACATTGATTCATTTGGAAACAATTAATGTATGTAAATAAACATTTATAGACTATTTATGTGTAAATAACTCATTTCAAAACGTATATATCTGCGGCTTATAGTCCGGTGTGGCTAATTTGCGTATAATCTGTTTTTCTTTTGGTTTTTCTTTTGAAATGTTGTGGGTGCGGCTAATATACAGGTGCTCTTTTTGTAGTCCGGAAATTATGGCAATCTTTCACCAAATGGGGGGTGGGAGGGAACATTTTATTTTGTAGACTAACAGATGTTACATTGCGTCATTTGGAAACATTTAATGTATGTAAATAAACATTTACAGATTTTTTTTTTGTAGTCTGCAAAATACGGTAATCTTCCACCGAATGGGGGGGAAACTTGTTATTTTGTAGACTAACAGATGCTACATTGCTTCATTTGGAAACAATTAATGTATATAAGTAACCATTTACAGACTATTTATGTGTAAATAACTCATTTCAAAACGTTTATATCTGCGGCTTATAGTCCGGTGCGGCTAATTTACGTAAAATATGTTTTTTCTTTTGAAATGTAGTGGGTGTGGCTAATATTTTGGTGCTCTGGAAAATACAGTAAACTTTCACCAAATGAGGGAGGGGGGAGAACATGTTATTTTGTAGACTAACGTATACTACATTGCTTCATTTGGAAACAATTAAGGTATGTAAATAAACATTTACAGATTTTTTTTTTTTACTCTGCAAAATACGGTAATCTTCCACCAAATGGGGGGGAAATATGTTATTTTGTAGACTAACAGATGCTACATTGCTTCATTTGGAAACAATTAATGTATGTAAGTAAACATTTACAGACTATTTATGTGTAAATAACTCATTTCAAAACGTATATATCTGCGGCTTATAGTCCGGTGCGGCTAATTTACGTAAAATATGTTTTTCTTTTGAAATGTAGCGTGTGTGGCTAATATTTTGGTGCTCTGGAACTTACAGTAATCTTTCACCAAATGAGGGAGGGGGACATGTTATTTTGTAGACTAACATATACTACATTGCTTCATTTGGAAACAATTGAGGTATGTAAATCAACATTTACAGATTTTTTTTTTTTATCTGCAAAATACGGTAATCTTCCACCAAATTGGGGAGGGGGAAACATGTTACTTTGTAGACTAACAGATGCTACATTGCTTCATTTGGAAACAATTGATGTATGTAAATAAACATTTACAGACTATTTATGTGTAAATAACTCATTTCAAAACGTATATATCTGCGGCTTATAGTCCGGTGCGGCTAATTTACGTAAAATATGTTTTTCTTTTGAAATATAGTGTGTGCGGCTAATATTTTGGTGCTCTGGAAAATACAGTAATCTTTCACCAAATGAGGGAGGGGGGAGAACATGTTATTTTGTAGACTAACAGATACTACATTGCTTCATTTGGAAACAATTGAGGTATGTAAATAAACATTTACAGATTTTTTTTTTGTACTCTGCAAAATACGGTAATCTTCCACCAAATGGGGGGGAGAACATGTTATTTTGTAGACTAACAGATGCTACATTGCTTCATTGGGAAACAATTAATGTATGTAAATAAACATTTACAGACTATTTATGTGTAAATAACTCATTTCAAAACATATATATCTGCGGCTTATAGTCCGGTGCGGCTAATTTACGTAAAATATGTTTTTCTTTTGGGTTTTCTTTTGCAATGTAGTGGGTGTGGCTAATATACCGGTGCTCTTTTTGTAGTCTGGAAATTATGGCAATCTTTCACCAAATGGGGGGTGGGGGGGAACATGTTATTTTGTAGACTAACAGATGCTACATTGCTTCATTTGGAAACAATTAATGTATGTAAATAAACATTTACAGACTATTTATGTGTAAATAACTAATTTCAAAACGTATATATCTGCGGCTTATAGTCCGGTGCGGCTAATTTATGTAAAAGATGTTTTTCTTTTGAAATGTAGTGTGTGCGGCTAATATTTTGGTGCTCTGGAAAATACAGTAATCTTTCACCAAATGATGGGGGGGGACATGTTATTTTGTAGACTAACATATACTACATTGCTTCATTTGGAAATAATTGAGGTATGCAAATAAACATTTACAGATTTTTTTTTTGTGGTCTGCAAAATACGGTAATCTTCCACCAAATGGGGGGGGAAACATGTTATTTTGTAGACTAACAGATGCTACATTGCTTCATTTGGAAACAATTAATGTATGTAAGTAAACATTTACAGACTATTTATGTGTAAATAACTCATTTCAAAACGTATATATCTGCGGCTTATAGTCCGGTGCGGCTAATTTACGTAAAATATGTTTTTCTTTTGAAATGTAGTGTGTGTGGCTAATAATTTGGTCCTCTGGAAAATACAGTAATCTTTCACCAAATGAGGGAGGGGGAGAACATGTTATTTTGTAGACTAACATATACTACATTGCTTCATTTGGAAACAATTAAGGTATGTAAATAAACATTTACAGATTTTTTTTTGTAGTCTGCAAAATACGGTAATCTTCCACCAAATGGGGGGGAAACATGTTATTTTGTAGACTAACAGATACTACATTGATTCATTTGGAAACGATTGAGGTATGTAAATAAACATTTACAGACTATTTATGTGTAAATAACTCATTTCAAAACGTATAGATCTGCGGCTTACAGTCCGGTGCGGCTTATTTACGTAAAATATGTTTTTCTTTTAAAATGTAGTGGGTGCGGCTAATATTTTGGTGCTCTGGAAAATACAGTAATCTTTCACCAAATGGGGGGCGGACATGTTATTTTGTAGACTAACAGATGCTACATTGCTTCATTTGGAAACAATTAATGTATGTAAATAAACATTTACAGACTATTTATGTGTAAATAACTCATTTCAAAACCTATATATCTGCGGCTTATAGTCCGGTGCGGCTAATTTATGTAAAAGATGTTTTTCTTTTTAAATGTAGTGTGTGCGGCTAATATTTTGGTGCTCTGGAAAATACAGTAATCTTTCACCAAATGATGGGGGGGGACATGTTATTTTGTAGACTAACATATACTACATTGCTTCATTTGGAAATAATTGAGGTATGCAAATAAACATTTAAAGATTTTTTTTTTGTGGTCTGCAAAATACGGTAATCTTCCACCAAATGGGGGGGGAAACATGTTATTTTGTAGACTAACAGATGCTACATTGCTTCATTTGGAAACAATTAATGTATGTAAGTAAACATTTACAGACTATTTATGTGTAAATAACTCATTTCAAAACGTATATATCTGCGGCTTATAGTCCGGTGCGGCTAATTTACGTAAAATATGTTTTTCTTTTGAAATGTAGTGTGTGTGGCTAATAATTTGGTCCTCTGGAAAATACAGTAATCTTTCACCAAATGAGGGAGGGGGAGAACATGTTATTTTGTAGACTAACATATACTACATTGCTTCATTTGGAAACAATTAAGGTATGTAAATAAACATTTACAGATTTTTTTTTGTAGTCTGCAAAATACGGTAATCTTCCACCAAATGGGGGGGAAACATGTTATTTTGTAGACTAACAGATACTACATTGATTCATTTGGAAACGATTGAGGTATGTAAATAAACATTTACAGACTATTTATGTGTAAATAACTCATTTCAAAACGTATACATCTGCGGCTTACAGTCCGGTGCGGCTTATTTACGTAAAATATGTTTTTCTTTTAAAATGTAGTGGGTGCGGCTAATATTTTGGTGCTCTGGAAAATACAGTAATCTTTCACCAAATGGGGGGCGGACATGTTATTTTGTAGACTAACAGATGCTACATTGCTTCATTTGGAAACAATTAATGTATGTAAATAAACATTTACAGACTATTTATGTGTAAATAACTCATTTCAAAACCTATATATCTGCGGCTTATAGTCCGGTGTGGCTAATTTACGTAAAATATGTTTTTCTTTTGAAATGTAGTGGGTGTGGCTAATATACCGGTGCTCTTTTTGTAGTCTGGAAATTATGGCAATCTTTCACCAAATGGGGGTGGGGGGGGAACATGTTATTTTGTAGACTAACATATACTACATTGCTTCATTTGGAAACAATTAATGTATGTAAGTAAACATTTACAGACTATTTATGTGTAAATAACTCATTTCAAAACCTATATATCTGCGGCTCATAGTCCGGTGCGGCTAATTTACGTAAAATATGTTTTTCTTTCGAAATGTAGTGTGTGCGGCTAATATTTTGGTGCTCTGGAAAATACAGTAATCTTTCACCAAATGAGGGCGGGGGACATGTTATTTTGTAGACTAACAGATGCTACATTGCTTCATTTGGAAACAATTAATGTATGTAAATAAACATTTACAGACTATTTATGTGTAAATAACTCATTTCAAAACGTATATATCTGCGGCTTACAGTCCAGTGCGGCTAATTTACGTAAAATATGTTTTTTCTTTTGAAATGTAGTGTGTGCGGCTAATATTTTGGTGCTCTGGAAAATGCAGTAATCTTTCACCAAACGACGGAGGGGGGAGAACATGTTATTTTGTAGACTAACAGATACTACATTGCTTCATTTGATATGTACATCAACATTTACAGACTATTTCTCTGTAAATAACTCACTTCACAACATTTATATCTGTGGTTTATGTATGGAAATATTTTTATTCATTTATTTTTTATTTTTGTATTGGTTGTGGCTTAAATGTAGTCTGGAAAGTACGCTGTAGTGTGCAATAAGTCAATTTCCCTGCTAAGTGGTTAATGTCTCACCCCCACAATTATGTTTGTATGAGTGTGTCGACATTCACGCCATTTTTTTTTGCCTCGATAAAAGGTCTCTGCTCCAAACGCCCTGTGCCTTGTAACCACACAGCCACCGCGCTGGCGTGTTCTCGCTCCCTGCACGCACGGCGGCGTGATTCATAACCATCGGCAGCCTTCTGACATAAAGGCGATGGGACCGCCAGCGTGTACAAGTCGCACTTTTATTCTCTTCCATCCGTCTTGCTTAGAAAACAAGGGCGTGAATAAATAAATCAAGTGTTGGGTGCTGAGGGAGGCTGGATGGAGGGAGGTTGCTGCTCACGTGTGTTATTCTTACACCTGGAGAGGTCTGCAGGTCGGGACCAGGCACCATGTTTAGGGCCCCGCCGTCTGGTGAATGACCCGCAGAGAGCTGGGAGCAAGGTAACAAAGGTTACCATCAGTAACACACTATGCCGACAGGGAATCAAATCCTGCAGTGCCAGACGTGTCCCCCAGGCCCGTTTGAAGTTTGCCAGAGAGCACACGGATGATACAGCAGAGCATTGGGAGAATGTCACGTGGTCAGATGAAACCGAAATACAACTTTTTGGTATCAACTCAACTGGTGGTGTTTGGAGGAAGAAGGATACTGAGTTGCATCCCAAGAACACCATACCTACTAAATCCAGGAATTCACATTGTGGGAATTTTAAAGAATTTATTTGTAAATGATGGTGGGAAATAAGTATTTGGTCAAGCATTCAAAGCTCTCACTGATGGAAGGAGGTTTTGGCTCCAAATCTTAACACGGAAAAACAGCCCCAAAGCATGATGTTTCCACCCCCATGCTTCACAGTAGGTATGGTGTTCTTGGGATGCAACTCAGTATTCTTCTTCCTCCAAACACCAGCAGTTGAGTTGACCACATGACATTCGCCCATGTGCTCTCTGGCAAACTTCAAACGGGCCTGGGGGGCACGTCTGGCACTGCAGGATTTGATTCCCTATCGGCGTGGTGCGTTACTGATGGTAACCTTTGTTACTTTGCTCCCAGCTGTCTGCAGGTCATTCACCAGGTCCCCCCCGTGTGGTCCTGGGATTTGTGCTCACCGTTCTCTTGATCATTTGAATTCCTGGATTTTTTTTCCACATTTTGTCTCTCACAGTTGAAGTGTACCTAGGATGAAAATTACAGACCTCTGTCATCATTTATATATATATATATATATATATATATATATATGTGTGTATATATATATATATGTTTATATACATATTATGTATGTATATAAACATATAATAAGTGCACACTTGACAATGTGTCGTTAACAAGTGCACACTTGACAATGTGTTGTCAACAAGTGCACACTTGACAATGTGTTGTTAACAAGTGCACACTTGACGATGTGTTGTTAACAAGTGCACACTTGACGATGTGTTGTTAACAAGTGCACACTTGACAATTTGTCGTTAACAAGTGCACACTTGACAATGTGTCGTTAACAAGTGCACTCTTGACAATGTGTCGTTAATAAGTGCACACTTGACAATGTGTTGTTAACAAGTGCACACTTGACGATGTGTTGTTAACAAGTGCACACTTGACAATGTGTCGTTAACAAGTGCACACTTGACAATGTGTCGTTAACAAGTGCACACTTGACAATGTGTCGTTAACAAGTGCACACTTGACAATGTGTCGTTAACAAGTGCACACTTGACAATGTGTCGTTAACAAGTGCACACTTGACAATGTGTCGTTAACAAGTGCACACTTGACAATGTGTCGTTAACAAGTGCACACTTGACAATGTGTCGTTAACAAGTGCACACTTGACAATGTGTCGTTAACAAGTGCACACTTGACAATGTGTCGTTAACAAGTGCACACTTGACAATGTGTCGTCAACAAGTGCACACTTGACAATGTGTCGTCAACAAGTGCACACTTGACAATGTGTCGTCAACAAGTGCACACTTGACAATGTGTCGTCAACAAGTGCACACTTGACAATGTGTCGCTAACAAGTGCGCACTTGACAATGTGTCGTCAACAAGTGCACACTTGACAATGTGTTGTTAACAAGTGCACACTTGACAATGTGTTGTTAACAAGTGCACACTTGACAATTTGTCGTTAACAAGTGCACACTTGACAATGTGTCGTTAACAAGTGCACTCTTGACAATGTGTCGTTAATAAGTGCACACTTGACAATGTGTTGTTAACAAGTGCACACTTGACGATGTGTTGTTAACAAGTGCACACTTGACAATGTGTCGTTAACAAGTGCACACTTGACAATGTGTCGTTAACAAGTGCACACTTGACAATGTGTCGTTAACAAGTGCACACTTGACAATGTGTCGTTAACAAGTGCACACTTGACAATGTGTCGTTAACAAGTGCACACTTGACAATGTGTCGTTAACAAGTGCACACTTGACAATGTGTCGTTAACAAGTGCACACTTGACAATGTGTCGTTAACAAGTGCACACTTGACAATGTGTCGTTAACAAGTGCACACTTGACAATGTGTCGTTAACAAGTGCACACTTGACAATGTGTCGTCAACAAGTGCACACTTGACAATGTGTCGTCAACAAGTGCACACTTGACAATGTGTCGTCAACAAGTGCACACTTGACAATGTGTCGTCAACAAGTGCACACTTGACAATGTGTCGCTAACAAGTGCGCACTTGACAATGTGTCGTTAACAAGTGCGCACTTGACAATGTGTCGTTAACAAGTGCGCACTTGACGATGTGTCGATAACAAGTGCGCACTTGACGATGTGTCGTTAACAAGTGCGCACTTGACGATGTGTCGTTAACAAGTGCGCACTTGACGATGTGTCGTTAACAAGTGCGCACTTGACGATGTGTCGTTAACAAGTGCGCACTTGACGATGTGTCGTTAACAAGTGCGCACTTGACGATGTGTCGTTAACAAGTGCGCACTTGACGATGTGTCGTTAACAAGTGCGCACTTGACGATGTGTCGTTAACAAGTGCGCACTTGACGATGTGTCGTTAACAAGTGCGCACTTGACGATGTTTCGTTAACAAGTGCGCACTTGACGATGTGTCGTTAACAAGTGCGCACTTGACGATGTGTCGTTAACAAGTGCGCACTTGACGATGTGTCGTTAACAAGTGCGCACTTGACGATGTGTCGTTAACAAGTGCGCACTTGACGATGTGTCGTTAACAAGTGCGCACTTGACGATGTGTCGTTAACAAGTGCGCACTTGACGATGTGTCGTTAACAAGTGCGCACTTGACGATGTGTCGTTAACAAGTGCCCACTTGACGATGTGTCGTTAACAAGTGCACACTTGACAATGTGTCGTTAACAAGTGCACACTTGACAATGTGTCGTTAACAAGTGCACACTTGACAATGTGTCGTTAACAAGTGCACACTTGACAATGTGTCGTTAACAAGTGCACACTTGACAATGTGTCGTTAACAAGTGCACACTTGACAATGTGTCGTTAACAAGTGCACACTTGACAATGTGTCGTTAACAAGTGCACACTTGACAATGTGTCGTTAACAAGTGCGCACTTGACAATGTGTCGTTAACAAGTGCACGCTTGACAATGTGTCGTTAACAAGTGCACACTTGACAATGTGTCGTTAACAAGTGCACACTTGACAATGTGTCGTTAACAAGTGCACGCTTGACAATGTGTCGTTAACAAGTGCACACTTGACAATGTGTCGTTAACAAGTGCACACTTGACAATGATTTCCACCTGTCTGGTGATTTGTGGACAACTTTCCTCGCTCTGGGAGTTGTCAGATTTGAAAATGGTTGCTCAACGGCAAATAGAGCAAAGCCCTTAAATACATCATCCATTTCCTCTTCCTACCTGTTTTCTTGCTCCCCGGACTCCGACACTTTAAATCCAGACTTCCCTGACGACCACGACGCATTGATCCTGCCAGGGAGCCGTAAAGTCCGAACCCAGGAGAGGGGGGAGGTGGGGGGGGGGTGCTAAGTGCTCGCCATCTGAACGCGTGTCCGCTAGGTCCTCCCAATAAAGGGACTATCCTTTACGACGAGTGGAACGAGCCCGCTGAGAAACGGTTCAATACTTCATCTCGCGCACCAAATTATGCCACGGCATCAACAACACCCGCACACACAAAGAGGTGAGCACACCGAAACGTCAATTGACTTTTAAATAATTTATCAAAGGTATAGAACTCGTAGAATCCGATCCTTAAAGGGGCATCGCCTGGGTGGAAGAAGTTAGGTTAATCCATTTGCAAGGCAGCCTGCTGAAAATGATGGAAAGCGCCACTCCGCCTAGCAACCGATGCTGTTTTTCAAGTTGAAATTGCCACAAAACACATGTTTTTATTTTAGCTTTACTTATTTAGTTCTGTTTTCAGCACCCCTGGGTGTGTGTTTCTTGCTTGCCATGGGTGCTGATTATTTTCACCTCACCCGGGCACTAATTGGAGAGATTTTTATTCCCGCCCTTGGCAAATGACGTTGAATACCTTTTTTTTGTTTGTTTACTGTTCTTTTACTTACCTGCGCCATAGGTTCCCATGCTTTTCCATTTGGTATTCCCGCCTGACTGATTTATGGTAAATAAATCGTTGTCCCACCTAGAGTTCCGTCTGCATCCTGGGGGGAAAGGATCCGCGCATTAACACGCGACCCCCGGCCGTAATAAATGTACTCTACTGCCATCTGGCGGCTAAAGTGGATAGTCGTCACGTTTCATGTGTCGGGTAAACCGCGACGAATGGGGCCGTGTGAATCCCCTTCCTACCGAGATTGCTTACCACTGAGCAGGTTTTTTAGAACACCTCGATCAATTTGAAAGACTTCAACCTTTTTCTTGTAACATCACAACGTTTAACCGTTTAGGACTTTTCAGGTAAGATATCGGAGTTCGTACAAACCCCGCCCACTGGCCAGTCCGTGGAAATGGGCGCGGAAAATACCGGAAGAATTGGTCCGAAAAACACGGTAATTCCGTTGACTGTCCACGTTTGCAAACCATGAAGATCCCATCAATCCATCCATCCATTCATTTTCTACCGCTTGTCCCGTTCGGGGTAGCGGGGGGGTGTTGGAACCCATCTCAGCTGCATTCGGGCGGAAGGTGGGGTACATCCTGGACAAGTCGCCACTTTACGGTTGCCAATCAACCTATCCCCAGGTCTTTGGAGGTGGGAGGGGCCTATCCCCAGGTGCATGTCTTTGGAGGTGGGAGGAAGCCGGAGTACCCGACCCGGAGGGAACCCAGGCAGTCACGGGGAGAACATGCAAAGTCCACACAGAAAGATCCCGAGCGCAGGATCGAACCCGGGACCTTCGTATTGTGAGGCAGCTGCACTAACCCCTTTCCCCACCGTGCTGCCCCTTTAATGCGCCTCATGAAAACCAAATCCAGGAATTCAAATGATCATGAGAACGGTGAGCAAAAATCCCAGAACCACACGGGGGGGGGGGGGGGGACCTGGTGAATGACCTGCAGAGAGCTGGGACAAATGTAACAAATCAGTAACACACTATGCCGAGAGGGAATCAAATCCTGCGGTGCCAGACGTGTCCCCCAGGCCCGTTTGAAGTTTGCCAGAGAGCACATGGGAGAATGTCATGTGGTCAGATGAAACCGAAATACAACTTTTTGGTATCAACTCAACTGGTGGTGTTTGGAGGAAGAAGAATACTGAGTTTCATCCCAAGAACACCATACCTACTGTGAAGCATCATGCATTGGGGCTGTTTTTCTGCTAAGGGTACAGGACGATTGAGGTGGTTCGGGCATCTGGTCGGGATGCCACCCGAACGCCTCCCTAGGGAGGTGTTTAGGGCACGTCCAACCGGTAGGAGGCCACGGGGAAGACCCAGGACACGTTGGGAAGACTATGTCTCCCGGCTGGCCTGGGAACGCCTCGGGATCCCCCGGGAAGAGCTAGACAAAGTGGCTGGAGGAAAGGGAAGTCTGGGTTTCCCTGCTTAGGTCCGAAAAATGGGGTAATTCCGTGCAAACCATGAAGATCCACATCCTGTAAATACTTGTGCTATTGACTATCTCTCTCCTCTCCCCCCCCCCTCCCCCTCACCTCCCCAGGCGCCCCAAACAACATGCTCCAATTAACACCTCCTTAATCGGTGCTCACTGACCCCCCCGACACCCTGACCAGAACGGTTGGAACCGAGCCACCCTTTGGAATCCGGGAATCAAAGAGCAGGCATCTCTCAACAAGGAGGTAATTGGCCTGACCCCGCAACCTCTCGTGGCTCACATCAGGCACGGGTTGCATCAAAAACCCGGCACACCCCCGCCGCTAACTAGCACCTCGGCGGCGTAAAACACGGCCGCATTTAATCTAGATGGCGGCGCACGAAGGCGTCGTTAGCGTTTATCGCTCATTAGACCCCCAAAACCACGGAGAGATGTTGTGTTGACGACGGGGAGGCTAAGTGGTTTCTGCCGAACACCCACCGGAGTGACGGGTCCTGGGGGTGAGGACTAGAAGCAGCCGGCTAACAAGGCGGTCTTGCAGGAGGAGGAAAGGAGGGAGGACTTGATGGCGAGACACCGTCGAGAGCCTCGGACTGATGGCGCTAACCCTGGAAAGTTTGGACTTCATTAAAGTCTCACCGGGAAATTGTCCTCGTTATGTTTGACTTTGACTTCTGAGCAGTCCTGCTGGAAAGAAAGAAGATTAGCTTTTTAATAAAAGTCCGTTCAATTCATAGGCCGGATACTTTATTTACTGGACTGATTGGTAGGGAAGACCGAGTTGGGACCAAGACCTGCATTCTCTACAAAGTCCACGTCGAAGTCCACCTCACCTTTTATTCACTGGACTGATTGGGAAGGAAGACCGAGTTGGGACAAAGACCTGCATTCTCTACAAAGTCCACGTCGAAGTCCACCTCACCTTTTATTCACTGGACTGATTGGGAGGGAAGACCGAGTTGGGACAAAGACCTGCATTCTCTACAAAGTCCACCTCACCTTTTATTCACTGGACTGATTGGGAAGGAAGACCGAGTTGGGACAAAGACCTGCATTCTCTACAAAGTCCACGTCGAAGTCCACTTCACCTTTTATTCACTGGACTGATTGGGAGGGAAGACCGAGTTGGGACAAAGACCTGCATTCTCTACAAAGTCCACCTCACCTTTTATTCAATGGACTGATTGGGAGGGAAGACCGAGTTGGGACAAAGACCTGCATTCTCTACAAAGTCCACGTCGAAGTCCACCTCACCTTTTATTCACTGGACTGATTGGTAGGGAAGACCGAGTTGGGACAAAGACCTGCATTCTCTACAAAGTCCACGTCGAAGTCCACCTCACCTCACTGACCTACGACCCGCTTTGTTTATGTGGACTCATCAGTCAAAGTGGATTTATAGCCAATAACGTTGGCTCAGATCCCACATCAGGGCAAGGAAAAACTCAACCCCAGTGGGGTACGATGATGTCATGCCATGGATGTCTAGTGGATCTAGATACTAGTGTGAAAGTCCAGTCCATAGTGGATCTAGTTAATAGTGTGAGAGTCCAGTCCATAGTGGATCTAACATAATAGTGTGAGAGTCCAGTCCATAGTGGATCTAATATAATAGTGTGAGAGTCCAGTCCATAGTGGATCAAGTGTTTGGTGTGAGAGTTCAGTCCATAGTGGATTTAGTCAATAGTGTAAGAGTCCAGTCCATAGTGGATCTAGTTATTAGTGTGAGAGTCCAGTCCATAGTGGATCTAGTTAATGGTGTGAGAGTCCAGTCCATAGTGGATCTACTTAATGGTGTGAGAGTCCAGTCCATAGTGTATCTAGTTAATGGTGTGAGAGTCCAGTCCATAGTGGATCTAGGTAATAGTGTGAGAGTCCAGTCCATAGTGGATTTAGTTAATAGTGTGAGAGTCCAGTCCATAGTGGATCTAGTTAATAGTGTGAGAGTCCAGTCCATAGTGGATCTAGTTAATAGTGTGAGAGTCCAGTCCATAGTGGATCGAGTTACTAATGTGAGAGTCCAGTCCATAGTGGATCTAACATAATAGTGTGAGAGTCCAGTCCATAGTGGATCTAGGTAAAGGTGTGAGAGTCCAGTCCATAGTGGATCTAGTCAATAGTGTGGGATTCCAGTCCATAGTGGATCTAGTTAATGGCGTGAGAGTCCAGTCCATAGTGGATCTAGTTAATAGTGTGAGAGTCCAGTCCATAGTGGATCTAACATAATAGTGAGAGTCCAGTCCATAGTGGATCTAACATAATAGTGTGGGAGTCCAGTCCATAGTGGATCTAGTTAATAGTGTGAGAGTCCAGTCCATAGTGGATCTAGTCAATAGTGTGGAAGTCCAGTCCATAGTGGATCTAACATAATAGTGTGAGAGTCCAGTCCATAGTGGATCTAACATAATAGTGAGAGTCCAGTCCATAGTGGACCTAGTTAATGGTGTGAGTGTCCAGTCCATACTGGATCTAGTTAATAGTGTGAGAGTCCAGTCCATAGTGGATCTAGTTAATAGTGTGAGAGTCCAGTCCATAGTGGATCTAGTTAATGGTGTGAGAGTCCAGTCCATAGTGGATCTAGGTAATAGTGTGAGAGTCCAGTCCATAGTGGATTTAGTTAATAGTGTGAGAGTCCAGTCCATAGTGGATCGAGTTAATAGTGTGAGAGTCCAGTCCATAGTGGATCTAGTTAATAGTGTGAGAGTCCAGTCCATAGTGGATCTAGTTAATAGTGTGAGAGTCCAGTCCATAGTGGATCTAGTTAATAGTGTGGGAGTCCAGTCCATAGTGGATCGAGTTACTAATGTGAGAGTCCAGTCCATAGTGGATCTAGTTAATAGTGTGAGAGTCCAGTCCAGAGTGGATCGAGTTAATGGTGTGAGAGTCCAGTCCATAGTGGATCTAGTTAATAGTGTGAGAGTCCAGTCCATAGTGGATCTAGTTAATAGTGTGAGAGTCCAGTCCATAGTGGATCGAGTTACTAATGTGAGAGTCCAGTCCATAGTGGATCTAACATAATAGTGTGAGAGTCCAGTCCATAGTGGATCTAGGTAAAGGTGTGAGAGTCCAGTCCATAGTGGATCTAGTCAATAGTGTGGGATTCCAGTCCATAGTGGATCTAGTTAATGGCGTGAGAGTCCAGTCCATAGTGGATCTAGTTAATAGCGTGAGAGTCCAGTCCATACTGGATCTAGTTAATAGTGTGAGAGTCCAGTCCATAGTGGATCTAGGTAATAGTGTGAGAGTCCAGTCCATAGTGGATTTAGTTAATAGTGTGAGAGTCCAGTCCATAGTGGATCGAGTTAATAGTGTGAGAGTCCAGTCCATAGTGGATCTAGTTAATAGTGTGAGAGTCCAGTCCATAGTGGATCTAGTTAATAGTGTGAGAGTCCAGTCCATAGTGGATCTAGTTAATAGTGTGGGAGTCCAGTCCATAGTGGATCGAGTTACTAATGTGAGAGTCCAGTCCATAGTGGATCTAGTTAATAGTGTGAGAGTCCAGTCCATAGTGGATCTAGTTAATAGTGTGAGAGTCCAGTCCATAGTGGATCTAGTTAATAGTGTGAGAGTCCAGTCCAGAGTGGATCGAGTTAATGGTGTGAGAGTCCAGTCCATAGTGGATCGAGTTACTAATGTGAGAGTCCAGTCCATAGTGGATCTAGTTAATAGTGTGAGAGTCCAGTCCATAGTGGATCTAGTTAATAGTGTGAGAGTCCAGTCCAGAGTGGATCGAGTTAATGGTGTGAGAGTCCAGTCCATAGTGGATCGAGTTACTAATGTGAGAGTCCAGTCCATAGTGGATCTAACATAATAGTGTGAGAGTCCAGTCCATAGTGGATCTAGGTAAAGGTGTGAGAGTCCAGTCCATAGTGGATCTAGTTAATGGCGTGAGAGTCCAGTCCATAGTGGATCTAGTTAATAGTGTGAGAGTCCAGTCCATAGTGGATCTAGTTAATAGTGTGAGAGTCCAGTCCAGAGTGGATCGAGTTAATGGTGTGAGAGTCCAGTCCATAGTGGATCGAGTTACTAATGTGAGAGTCCAGTCCATAGTGGATCTAACATAATAGTGTGAGAGTCCAGTCCATAGTGGATCGAGTTACTAATGTGAGAGTCCAGTCCATAGTGGATCTAGTCAATAGTGTTGGAGTCCAGTCCATAGTGGATCGAGTTAATAGAGTGAAAGTCCAGTCCATAGTGGATCTAACATAATAGTGTGAGAGTCCAGTCCATAGTGGATCTAACATAATAGTGAGAGTCCAGTCCATAGTGGACCTAGTTAATGGTGTGAGTGTCCAGTCCAGAGTGGATCGAGTTAATAGCGTTAGAGTCCAGTCCATGGTGGATCTAGTTAATAGTGTTAGAGTCCAGTCCATAGTGGATCTAGTTAATGGTGTGAGAGTCCAGTCCATACTGGATCTAGTTAATAGTGTGAGAGTCCAGTCCATAGTGGATCTAGTTAATAGTGTGAGAGTCCAGTCCATAGTGGATCTAGTTAATAGTGTGAGAGTCCAGTCCAGAGTGGATCTAGTTAATAGTGTGAGAGTCCAGTCCATAGTGGATCTATTTAATAGTGTGGGAGTCCAGTCCTTAGTGGATCGAGTTAATAGCGTGAGAGTCCAGTCCATACTGGATCTAGTTAATAGTGTGAGACTCCAGTCCAGAGTGGATCTAGTTAATAGTGTGAGAGTCCAGTCCATACTGGATCTAGTTAATAGTGTGAGAGTCCAGTCCATAGTGGATCTAGTTAATAGTGTGAGAGTCCAGTCCATAGTGGATCGAGTTACTAATGTGAGAGTCCAGTCCATAGTGGATCGAGTTAATAGTGTGACAGTCCAGTCCATAGTGGATCTAGGTAATGGTGTGAGAGTCCAGTCCATAGTGGATCTAGTTAATGGTGTGAAAGTCCAGTCCATAGCGGATCTAGTCAATAGTGTGGGAGTCCAGTCCGAAGTGGATTTAGTTAATAGTGTGAGAGTCCAGTCCATAGTGGAATTAGTTAATAGAGTGAGAGTCTAGTCCATAGTGGATCTAGTCAATAGTGTGGGAGTCCAGTCTATAGTGGATCTAGTTAATGGTGTGAAAGTCCAGTCCATAGCGGATCTAGTCAATAGTGTGGGAGTCCAGTCCGAAGTGGATTTAGTTAATAGTGTGAGAGTCCAGTCCATAGTGGAATTAGTTAATAGAGTGAGAGTCTAGTCCATAGTGGATCTAGTCAATAGTGTGAGAGTCCAGTCCATAGTGGATCTAGTCAATAGTGTGGGAGTCCAGTCCGAAGTGGATCTAGTTAAGGGTGTGAGAGTCCAGTCCATAGTGGATTGACTTAATAGAGTGAGAGTCTAGTCCATAGTGGATCTAGTCAATAGTGTTGGAGTCCAGTCCATAGCGGATCTAGTTAATGGTGTGAGAGTCCAGTCCATACTGGATCTAGTTAATAGTGTGAGAGTCCAGTCCATAGTGGATCTAGTTAATAGTGTGAGAGTCCAGTCCATAGTGGATCGAGTTACTAATGTGAGAGTCCAGTCCATAGTGGATCTAACATAATAGTGTGAGAGTCCAGTCCATAGTGGATCTAGGTAATGGTGTGAGAGTCCAGTCCATAGTGGATCTAGTCAATAGTGTGGGATTCCAGTCCATAGTGGATCTAGTTAATGGTGTGAGAGTCCAGTCCATAGTGGATCTAGTCAATAGTGTGGGAGTCCAGTCCGAAGTGGATCTAGTTAATGGTGTGAGAGTCCAGTCCATAGTGGATTGACTTAATAGAGTGAGAGTCTAGTCCATAGTGGATATAGTCAATAGTGTGGGAGTCCAGTCTATAGTGGATCTAGTTGATGGTGTGAGAGTCCAGTCCATAGTGGATCTAGTTAATGGTGTGAGAGTCCAGTCAATAGTGGATCTAGTCAATAGTGTGGGAGTCCAGTCCATAGTGTATCTAGTTAATGGTGTGAGAGTCCAGTCCATAGTGGACCTAACTTAATAGTGTGAGAGTCCAGTCCATAGTGGATCTAGTTAATAGTGTGAGAGTCCAGTCCTTAGTGGATCTAGTTAATGGTGTGAGAGTCCAGTCCATACTGGATCTAGTTAATAGTGTGAGAGTCCAGTCCAGAGTGGATCTAGTTTATAGTGTGAGAGTCCAGTCCATAGTGGATCTATTTAATAGTGTGGGAGTCCAGTCCTTAGTGGATATAGGTAATGGTGTGAGAGTCCAGTCCATATTGGATCTAGTCAATAGTGTGGGAGTCCAGTCCATAGTGGATCTAGTTAATGGTGTGAGAGTCCAGTCCATAGTGGATTTAGTCAATAGTGTATCTAGTTAATAGTGTGAAAGTCACACAAAATACAGACAACAGAACAAAGACCAGGACTAAGTGGAAAGACAAAATAGGACTTAAGACCAAAACAATGTGATAGTTGATGATGAACCTTGATTGGTTAAAGTCTGAATTGTAATTAATAGTCTGCCCTCATTGGTGTCAATAATCCCCTTTTGGAATCTGATGTTTACCAACACATTGTTAGCTCAAGTTGAACACACCGGGACTCTAATCATCCTCAGAAAGTCTCGGTGGTCCTCCCTGGGAAACATGTTTATCGCTCTATAATGGCCTCATTTCTCTAATTCACAGCCAGCGGGGGCGTTCTCTAGCACCCCCAAAAGAATCGTAGAGGGAGACAAGTGTAATTCACGGCGGTCTATTTGTGTTCGCTTGTTTGTTTTTCCTCGATATCCTTATTTATGGTGGGTAATGCGGTGTTTGGTAGGACCTGGTTCGGGTGGCGGAGAACAAGTGTTCCAATGGGCACAGACTCTTCGGGGAACAATCAGAACGGGAGAGAACGCGGGCACAGACTCTTCGGGGAACAATCCGAGCGGGAGAGAACGCGGGCACAGACTCTTCGGGGAACAATCAGAGCGGGAGAGAATGCGGGCACAGACTCTTCGGGGAACAATCAGAGCGGGAGAGAACGCGGGCACAGACTCTTCGGGGAACAATCAGAGCGGGAGAGAACGCGGGCACGGACTCTTCGGGGAACAATCAGAACGGGAGAGAACGCGGGCACAGACTCTTCGGGGAACAATCAGAGCGGGAGAGAACGCATAGAAAGTGTTCTAGTAGTAGCTCTCACTGGAATAGGGATCACCATCTCCAAATCTGAGGCCATGGTTCTCAGCACGTGGTTCGGGTGGCGGAGAACAAGCGTTCCAACGGGCACGGACTCTTCAGGGAACAATCAGAACGGGAGAGAACGCGGGCACGGACTCTTCGGGGAACAATCAGAACGGGAGAGAACGCAGAGAAAGTGTTCTAGTAGTAGCTCTCACTGGAATGGGGATCAGCATCTCCAAATCTGAAGCCATGGTTCTCAGCAGGAAACCCATGGTTCTGTACAGTCCAGGTAGAGACTCTGTCCCAGGTGGAGGAGTTTAAGTATCTCGGGGCCTTGTTCACGAGTGAGGGAAAGATAGAGAAGGAAATCCGCCGGAGAATCTGGGGCAGCTGTTGTGACCAAACGAGAGCTGGACCAGAATGCAAAGCTCTCGGTCTACCGAGCTACCTAAATTCCTACTCTCACCTATTGTCATGAAATGTGGGTCATGACCCAAAGAGAAAGATCGCGGATACAAGCGGCCGAAATGAGTTTTCTCAGAAGGGTGGCTGGTATCTCCCTCGGGTGAGAAGTTCAATCACCCGACTCGGAGTAGAGCCGCTGCTTGGAAAAGAGCCAGCTTAGGTGGTTCGGGCATCTCGTGCGGATGCCTCACCCACGTCTCCCTAGGGAGGTCCTTGTTGGACCAGATGGGGGGTATTACATCTCCTCTCTGGCCTGGGAACGCTTCGGGATCCCCTAGGAGGAAGTTGCTAAAGTTGCTCTGGAGAGGGCAGTCTGGGGGTCTCTGCTGGAGCTGTTGTCCCCGCGACCCGATTCCGGATAAGCGGTTGAAGATGGAATGGATGGATGGCTCTAACTCCAATATTTCTCACAGTTATATGACCATTCTTGCTAATCTTATTGGCGCTAAGTCTTGACATCAATCAATCATCAATCAATGTTTACTTATATAGCCCTAAATCACTAGTGTCTCAAAGGGCTGCACAAACCACTACCACATCCTCGGTAGGCCCACATAAGGGCAAGGAAAACTCACACCCAGTGGGACGTTGGTGACAATGATGACTATGAGAACCTTGGAGAGGAGGAAAGCAATGGATGTCGAGCGGGTCTAACATGATACTGTGAAAGTTCAATCCATAATGGATCCAACACAGTCGCCCCTAGCATTCAAAAAAGCGGTTATTCATCCTCTTCTTAAAAGACCTAACCTCGATCCTGACCTCATGGTAAACTACCGACCGGTGTCTCACCTTCCCTTTATTTCAAAAATCCTCGAAAAAATTGTTGCGGACCAGTTAAATGAACACTTAGCGTCTAACAATCTATGTGAAACCTTTCAATCCGGTTTCAGGGCAAATCACTCCACGGAGACAGCCCTCGCAAAAATGACTAATCTATTGCTAACGATGGATTCTGATGCGTCATCTATGTTGCTGCTCCTCGATCTTAGCGCTGCTTTCGATACCGTCGATCAAAATATTTTATTAGAACGTATCAAAACACGAATTGGTATGTCGGACTTAGACCTGTCTTGGTTTAACTCTTATCTTACTGATAGGATGCAGTGTGTCTCCCATAACAATGTGACCTCGGACTACGTTAAGGTAACGTGTGGAGTTCCCCAGGGTTCGGTCCTTGGCCCTGCACTCTACAGCATCTACATGCTGCCGCTAGGTGACATCATACGCAAATACGGTATTAGCTTTCACTGTTATGCTGATGACACCCAACTCTACATGCCCCTAAAGCTGACCAACACGCCGGATTGTAGTCAGCTGGAGGCGTGTCTTAATGAAATTAAACAATGGATGTCCGCTAACTTTTTGCAACTCAACGCCAAAAAAACGGAAATGCTGATTATCGGTCCTGCTAGACACCGACCTCTATTTAATAATACAACTCTAACATTTGACAACCAAACAATTAAACAAGGCGACTCGGTAAAGAATCTGGGTATTATCTTCGACCCAACTCTCTCCTTTGAGGCACACATTAAAAGCGTTACTAAAACGGCCTCCTTTCATCTCCGTAATAGCGCTAAAATTCGCTCCATTCTGTCCAGTAAAGACGCCGAGATCATTATGCATGCGTTTGTTACGTCTCGTCTCGATTACTGTAACGTATTATTTTCGTGTCTCCCCATGTCTAGCATTAAAAGATTACAGTTGGTACAAAATGCGGCTGCTAGACTTTTGACAAGAACAAGAAAGTTTGATCACATTACGCCTGTACTGGCTCACCTGCACTGGCTTCCTGTGCACTTAAGATGTGACTTTAAGGTTTTACTACTTACGTATAAAATACTACACGGTCTAGCTCCATCCTCTCTTGCCGATTGTATTGTACCATATGTCCTGGCATGAAATCTGCGTTCAAAGGACTCCGGCTTATTAGTGATTCCCAAAGCCCAAAAAAAGTCTGCGGGCTATAGAGCGTTTTCATTTCGGGCTCCAGTACTCTGGAATGCCCTCCCGGTAACAGTTCGAGATGCCACCTCAGTGAAAGCATTTAAGTCTCACCTTAAAACTCATTTGTATACTCTAGCCTTTAAATAGACTCCCTTTTTAGACCAGTTGATCTGCCGTTTCTTTTTTTTTTCTCCTATGTCCCACTCTCCCTTGTGAAGGGGGTCCGGTCCGATCTGGTGGCCATGTACTGCTTGCCTGTGTATCGGCTGGGGCCATGTCCAATGGGGTATTCATATGGATATTAAAGTCCCCCATTATGATTATATTATCGGCGTGTGTCACTAGATCAGCAACGAACTCTGAGAATTCATTGATAAAGTCCGAATAGGGCCCTGGGGGGCGTTAGATAACAGCCAGGTGTTAAGGCAGCGGTGTGACAGACCTCATAGTAAGCACCTCAAACGATTTATATTTATTATTTATGTTAGGACTAAGGTTAAAGTTTTCGTTGTATATTAGTGCGACCCCCCCACCCTTTTTAAGAGGACGGGCAATATGCGCATGTGTAAAGTTAGGAGGACATGCCTCATTTAGCGCAAAAAAGTCGTTTGGTTTAAGCCAGGTTTCGCTGAGACTGATGACGTTAAGATTGTTGTCTCTGATGATATCATTAACTAACAACGTTTTGGGAGACAATGATCTTATGTTTAAAAAAACTATATTATAGGTAGTGAGCTGTTTTAGGGATTTTTTTATCAAATTATCCGTAGTAGCACATGGAAACAAGAAGGCCCTCACTTGTTTCTTCAGCATCGTCCACATGTCTAAGTCAGGACCATGGGAAGGCCAGTCTAAAACCATTTTAGCCTGATTTAGCCATTCCCTTTAACACTTCTGACCTGTGTTTGGGGTCATTGTCCTGTTGGAACACCCGACTGTGCCCCAAACCCAACCTGATGATTTTAGCTTGTCCTGAACAATTTGGAGGTCATTGTCCCTTTTACGCTCTGTAAAGCAGTAGTTCCTTTGGCAGCAAAACAACCCCGGAGCATAATACTACCACCACCATGCTTAAAGGTAACAACTTCCTTTTTGTTTCATCCGACATCACTTGGACAAAGATAAGACCTTCTGGAGGAAAGTTCCGTGGACAGCAGATATCATAGTCAGCTAATTTTAAACCAGCAATAAAAAAAATAGTTTTTGTTTGCAAAAACAATATTTGATAACACACAAAGGTACGAAAATTGATACTGTTGATTCCCATTTGCCGGTAAGGTTTATTCAGGTGTACTGGAGAGGAGGCTACGCCGGATAGTCGAACCTCGGATTCAGGAGGAACAGTGTGGTTTTCGTCCTGGTCGTGGAACTGTGGACCAGCTCTATACTCTCGGCAGGGTTCTTGAGGGTGCATGGGAGTTTGCCCAACCAGTCTACATGTGCTTTGTGGACTTGGAGAAGGCATTGGACCGTGTCCCTCGGGAAGTCCTCAGAGAGTATGGGGTATCGGACTGTCTTATTGTGGCGGTCCACTCCCTGTACGATCAGTGCCAGAGCTTGGTCCGCATTGCCGGCAGTAAGTCGGACACGTTTCCAGTGAGGGTTGGACTCCGCCAAGGTTGTCCTTTGTCACCGATTCGGTTCATAACTTTTATGGACAGAATTTCTAGGCGCAGTCAAGGCATTGAGGGGTTCCGGTTTGGTGGCCGCGGGATTAGGTCTCTGCTTTTTGCAGACGATGTGGTCCTGATGGCTTCATCTGGCCGGGATCTTCAGCTCTCACTGGATCGGTTCGCAGCCGGAATGAGAATCAGCACCTCCAAATCCGAGTCCATGGTTCTCTCCCGGAAAAGGGTGGAGTGCCATCTCCAAATTGGGGAGGAGACCCTGCCCCAAGTGGAGGAGTTCAAGTACCTAGGAGTCTTGTTCACGAGTGGGGGAAGAGTGGATCGTGAGATCGACAGGCGGATCGGTGCGGCGTCTTCAGTAATGCGGACGTTGTACCGATCCGTTGTGGTGAAGAAGGAGCTGAGCCGGAAGGCAAAGCTCTCAATTTACCGGTCGATCTACGTTCCCATCCTCACCTATGGTCATGAGCTTTGGGTCACGACCGAAAAGGACAAGATCACGGGTACAAGCGGCCCAAATGAGTTTGGGGCTCTCCCTTAGAGATAGGGTGAGAAGCTCTGCCATCCGGGAGGGACTCAAAGTAAAGCCGCTGCTCCTCCACATGGAGAGGAGCCAGGTGAGGTGGTTCGGCTATCTGGTCAGGATGCCACCCGAACGCCTCCCTAGGGAGGTGTTTAGGGCACGTCCAGTCGGCAGGAGGCCACGGGGAAGACCCAGGACACGTTGGGAAGACTATGTCTCCCGGCTGGCCTGGGAACGCCTCGGGATCCCCCAGGAAGAGCTAGACGAAGTGGCTGGGGAGAGGGAAGTGTGGGCTTCCCTGCTTAGGGTGCTGCCTCCGCGACCCGACCTCGGATAAGCGGAAGAAGATGGATGGATGGATGGAGGGTACCGTATCGGTTCGAATGTACCCATTCCTAAATGTATCGTCGGGCTTGACAGTCCGAAGGCAGTGGAACATCCGGAAATTTAGTCTCAAAAGAGAGCAAATGAAGTTATCATACTCTATGTACTTTGTATTTTATATTCTAAGCAGGAAGCTTTTGCAAAATATGAAACTGGACTGTGGGCCCAGTCCTTGATAGCGATACAACTGAAAAGAGAAGTTGATGGAGACCGAGGGAAGCACTCCAGTAGTTGCTTGGCCTTTAATTGAAGAGCTCTTCACACAGGACTCAATGAGTTCCAAGAACCCCCCTCTGTGGAACAATGCTGAGACCGACCAGGACTCAGTCCCCGACACAGGGACATCCCGGCAAGAGGACTGAAGAGCTCTTCAGTCTGCCAGTTAATAGCAGAAGAGTGAGATGGAGTGCAAGCTCTCGGCTGGCTGAACCCGAGAAGAGCTCTCAATCCTGTGCTGGCAGAGTTCTAAAGCCACCCCCTCTTTCCAGACCTCTAGACCTGCCGCTCCCGGGATTCAGGACCAACCTGACTACCCCAACCTCTGCAATCTTGATAAATGGGTCCAGGGCGAGGTCTAGGTGAGAGTTAAAAACCTCTTGGCTGCACCTGGACTAAAGCTAAGATTTATGCGGACAGAGAAAAATGTGAATCGGAATAAAAATAGGTCTTTTTTGGGAATAAAACCTATTGTTTTTATAAATGGTGAAGGGGTTATACTTGTATAACACTTTTTTACTGTAAAGGAACTCAAAACGCTTGGACACTATTTCCACTTTCACACACTGATGATGGCAGCAAGCCACAACTCATCAAGGGCAAGGGTGTAGTGTTAGCATGTTTATGTCTTTAGAGTCTTATGTCACTTGGCACTTGAAATATGCTAACATTAGCGTGCTAACTTTTGTTATTTATTTATTTATTGCCAATTTTGCATCCAAACACCTTAGAGTCATATGTAACTTGGCACTTCAGACATGCTAAAATTAGCGTGCTAACATTTTCTTTTTTTGCCAATTTTGCATCCAAACACCTTGAGTCATATGTAACTTGGCACTTCAAACATGCTAACATTAGCGTGCTATCTTTTTTTTTTTAAGCCATTTTTGCATCCAAACACCTTAGTCATCTGTAACTTGGCACTTGAAACATGCTAACATTAGCGTGCTAACTTTCTTATAATTCTTTTTAGCCAATTTTGCATCCAAACACCTTAGAGTCATATGTCACTTTGCACTTGAAACATGCTAATATTAGCGTGCTAACTTTTTTAAAATTCTTTTTAGCCAATTTTGCATCCAAACATCTTAGAGTCATATGTCACTCGGCACTTGAAACATGCTAATATTAGCGTGCTAACTTTTTTAAAATTCTTTTTAGCCAATTTTGCATCCAAAAACCTTAGTCATATGTAACTTTGCACTTGAAACATACTAATATTAGCGTGCTAACTTTCTTATAATTCTTTTTAGCCAATTTTGCATCCAAACACCTTAGAGTCATATGTCACTTTGCACTTAAAACATGCTGACAATAGCATGCTAACTTTTTATTTATTTTTATTTTTTTAACAATTTTTGCATCCAGACACCATAGAGTCATATGTAACTTGGCACTTGAATAATGCTAACATGAGCGTGCTAACTTTTTTTTAATTTTTTTACCAACTTTACATCCAAACACTTTAGTCATATGTAACTTGGCACTTGAAAAATGCTAACATTAGCATGCTAACTTTTTATTTATTTTTATTTTTTTTAACAATTTTTGCATCCAAACACCTTAGAGTCATATGTAACTTGGCACTTGAAAAATGCTAACATTAGCGTGCTAACTTTTTATTTATTTTTATTTTTTTAACAATTTTTGCATCCAGTCACCTTAGAGTCATATGTAACTTGGCACTTGAAAAATGCTAACATTAGCGTGCTAACTTTTAAAAAAATTATTTTTAGCCAATTTTGCATCCAAACACCTTAAAGTCATAGGTAACTTGGCACTTGAAAAATGCTAACATTAGCGTGCTAACTTTTTTTTTTTTTTAACAATTTTTGCATCCAAACACCTTAGTCATATGTAACTTGGCACTTGAAACATGCTAACATTAGCGTGCTAACTTTATTTATTTATTTATTTTTTTACCAACTTTACATCCAAACACCTTAGTCATATGTAACTTGGCACTTGAAAAATGCTAACATTAGCGTACTAACTTTTTATTTTTTTTTATTTTTTTAACAATTTTTGCATCCAGACACCTTAGAGTCATATGTAACTTGGCACTTGAAAAATGCTAACATTAGCGTGCTAAATTTTTATTTATTTTTATTTTTTTAACAATTTTTGCATCCAGACACCTTTTAGTCATATGTAACTTGGCACTTGAAAAATGCTAACATGAGCGTGCTAACTTTTTTTTACCAACTTTACATCCAAACACCTTAGTCATATGTAACTTGGCACTTGAAAAATGCTAACATTAGCGTACTAACTTTTTATTTATTTTTATTTTTTTAACAATTTTTGTATCCAGACACCTTAGAGTCATATGTAACTTGGCACTCCAAACATGCTAACATTAGCGTGCTAACTTTAAAAAAATTATTTTTAGCCAATTTTGCATCCAAACACCTTAGAGTCATATGTCACTTTGCACTTGAAACATACTAATATTAGCGTGCTACCTTTCTTATAATTCTTTTTAGCCAATTTTGCATCCAAACACCTTAGTCATATGTAACTTGGCACTTAAAACATGCTAACATTAGCATGCTAATTTTTTTTTTTTTTTTTTAACAATTTTTGTTAAAAAAGACACCTTAGAGTCATATGTAACTTGGCACTTGAAAAATGCTAACATTAGCGTGCTAACATTTCTAAAAATTATTTTTAGCCAATTTTGCATCCAAACACCAGAGTCATATGTAACTTGGCACTTGAAACATGCTAACATTAGCGTGCTAACTTTTTTTTTTTAAACAATTTTTGCATCAAAACACCTTAGTCATATGTAACTTGGCACTTGAAACATGCTAACATTAACGTGCTAACTTTTTTTATTTATTTATTTATTTTTTTTGACAATTTTGCATCCAAACACCTTAGAGTCATATGTAACTTGGCACTTGAAAAAACATTAGCGTGCTAACTTTTTTTTTTAAACAATTTTTGCATCCAAACACCTTAGAGTCATATGTAACTTGGCACTTCAAACATTAGCGTGCTAACTTTTTTAAAATTCTTTTTAGCCAATTTTGCATCCGAACACCTTAGTCATATTTTTTCAATTGTTAGTTTTTTCCTTTATTCTAATCTATTCTAACTTGGCACTTGAAAAATGCTAAAATTAGCGTGCTAACTTTTTTCATTCTTTTTAGCCGATTTTGCATCCGAACACCTTAGAGCAGGGGTCACCAACGTGGGCACCAGGTCGCCCGTAAGGACCAGATGAGTCGCCCGCTGGCCTGTTCTAAAAATAGCTCAAATAGCAGCACTTACCAGTGAGCTGCCTCTATTTTTTAAATTTGATTTATTTACTAGCAAGCTGGTCTCACTTTGCTGGACATTTTTAATTCTAAGAGAGGCAAAACTCAAATAGAATTTGAAAATCCAAGAAAACGTTTAAAGACTTCACTTGTTTAAATAAATTCATTTATTTTTTTTACTTTGCTTCTTATAACTTTCAGAAAGACAATTTTAGAGAAAAAAATACAACTTTAAAAATGATTTTAGGATTTTTAAACACATATAACTTTTAAATTCCTTCCTCTTCTTTCCTGACAATTTAAATCAATGTTCAAGTGAATTTAATTTAGAATAATAAATACATTTTAATTTAATTCTTCATTTTAGCTTCTGTATTTTTTGACAAAGAATATTTGTGAAATATTTCTTCAAACTTATTATGATTAAAATTCCCCAAAATTATTCTGGCAAATCTAGAAAATCTTCAGAATCAAATTTAAATCTTATTTCTAAGTCTTTTGAATTTGTAAAAAACATTTTGTTCTGGAAAATCTAGAAGAAATAATGATTTGTCTTTGTTAGAAATATAGCTTGGTCCAATTTGTTATATATTCTAACAAAGTGCAGATTGGATTTTAACCTATTTAAATAAAACATGGCATCAAAATTCTAAAATTAATCTTAATCAGGAAAAATGACTAATGATGTTCCATAAATTATTTTTGAAATTTTTCAAAAAGTTTCGAATTAGCTAGTTTTTCTCCTCTTTTTTTTTCGGTTGAATTTTGAATTTTAAAGAGTCGAAATTGAAAATTAACTATGTTTCAAAATTAAATTTTCATTTTTTTCCTGTTTTCTCCTCTTTTAAACCGTTCAATTAAGTGGTTTTTTTTGTCATCATTTATTCTCTACAGAAAACCTTCCGTAAAAGGAAAAAAAATGTAGGACGGAATGACCTATTTTTTTATTGAGCAAATTGGCTATTTCAGGTAATTTATTGAAGTGTGTATCAAACTGGTGGCCCTTGGCATGAATCAGCACCCAAGAAGTAGCTCTTGCTTTCAAAAAGGTTGCTGACCCCTGCCTTAGAGTCATATTTTTTCAATTGTTAGTTTTTTCCTTTATTACCTCTTGTGTTATTTATTTCAGCCCATATTTGTTCCCACTACCGCACCTTAAGTTAGTCTTTATTCTTGTTATATGCAAATATAATGACAATAAAGTCCATTCTATTCTATTCTAACTTGGCACTTGAAAAATGCTAAAATTAGCCTGCTACCTTTTTTTTTTTTTCTGCCAATTTTGCATCCAAACACCTTAGTCATATGTAACTTGGCACTTGAAACATGCTAACATTAGCGTGCCAACTTTTTTTTTTTCTGCCAATTTTGCATCTAAACACCTTAAAGTCATATGTAACTTGGCACTTGAAACATGCTAACATTTTTTTTTTTAAACAATTTTTGCATCCAAACACCTTAGTCATTTGTAACTTGGCACTTCAAATATGCTAAAATTAGCGTGCTAACTATTTTTGTTTTTTACAATTTTTGCATCCAAACACCTTAGTAATATGTAACTTGGCACTTGAAACATGCTAACATTTTTTTTTTTAAACAATTTTTGCATCCAAACACCTTAGAGTCATTTGTAACTTGGCACTTCAAATATGCTAAAATTAGAGTGCTAACTATTTTTGTTTTTTACAATTTTTGCATCCAAACACCTTAGTCATATGTAACTTGGCACTTGAAACATGATAAAAACAATTTTTTAAACAATTTTTGCATCCAAACACCTTAGAGTCATATGTAACTTGGCACTTGAAATATGCTAAAATTAGCGTGCTAACTATTTTTGTTTTTTACAATTTTTGCATCCAAACACCTTAGTCATATGTAACTTGGCACTTGAAACATGCTAACATTTTTTTTTTAAAACAATTTTTGCATCCACACACCTTAGAGTCATTTGTAACTTGGCACTTGAAATATGCTAAAATTAGCATGCTAACTATTTTAGTTTTTTACAATTTTTGCATCCAACACCTTAGTCATATGTAACTTGGCACTTGAAACATGCTAAAAAATTTTTTTTAAAACAATTTTTGCATCCAAACACCTTAGAGTCATTTGTAACTTGGCACTTGAAATATGCTAAAATTAGCGTGCTAACTATTTTTGTTTTATTACAATTTTACATGCAAACACCTTAAAGTCATATGTAACTTGGCACTTGAAACATGTTAACATTTTTTTTTAAACAATTTTTGCATCCAAACACCTTAGAGTCATTTGTAACTTGGCACTTCAAATATGCTAAAATTAGCGTGCTAACTATTTTTGTTTTTTTACAATTTTTGCATCCAAACACCTTAGTCATATGTAACTTGGCACTTGAAACATGCTAACATTTTTTATTTTAAACAATTTTTGCATCCAAACACCTTAGTAATATGTAACTCGGCACTTGAAACATGCTAACATTAGCGTGCTATTTTATTTTTATTTTTCTTTAGCCAATTTTGCATCCAAGCATCTTACAGTCATATGTAACTTGGCACTTGAAACATGCTAACATTTTTTTTTTTAAACAATTTTTGCATCCAAACACCTTAGAGTCATTTGTAACTTGGCACTTCAAATATGCTAAAATTAGCGTGCTAACTATTTTTGTTTTTTTACAATTTTTGCATCCAAACACCTTAGTCATATGTAACTTGGCACTTGAAACATGCTAACATTTTTTATTTTAAACAATTTTTGCATCCAAACACCTTAGTAATATGTAACTCGGCACTTGAAACATGCTAACATTAGCGTGCTATTTTATTTTTATTTTTATTTAGCCAATTTTGCATCCAAGCACCTTACAGTCATATGTAACTTGGCACTTGAAAAATGCTAACATTAGCGTGCTAACTTTTTTTTTTTAAACAATATTTGCATCCAAACACCTTAGAGTCATTTGTAACTTCCATCCATCCATCTATTTCCTACCGCTTATTCCCTTTTGGGGTAGCGGGGGGGCGCTGGCGCCTGTCTCAGCTACAATCGGGTGGAAGGCGGGGTACACCCTGGACAAGTCGCCACCTCATCGCAGGGCCAACACATTTGTAACTTGGCACTTCAAATATGCTAAAATTAGCGTGCTAACTATTTTTGTTTTTTACAATTTTTGCATCCAAACACCTTAGTCATATGTAACTTGGCACTTCAAACATTCTAATATTAGCGTGCTAACTTTTTTTATTTATTTATTTATTTTTATTTTTATTTAGCCAATTTTGCATCCAAGCACCTTACAGTCATATGTAACTTGGCACTTGAAACATGCTAACATTAGCAGGCTAATTTTATTTATTTATTTATTGCCAATTTTGCATCTGAACACCTTAGTCATATGTAACATGGCATTTGAAACATGCTAACTCTTTTTTTTGGTGGCAATTTTGCATGCAAACACCTTAGAGTCATATGTAACTTGGCACTTGAAACATACTAACATTCGCATGCTAACTTATTTATTTATTTTATTTTTTTACCAATTTTGCATGCAAACACATTAGAGTCATATGTAGCTTGGCACTTGTAACATGCTAACATTGGCATTCTAACTTTTTTATTTATTCATTTTTATTTATTTATTTTTTACCAATTTTGCATCAAAACACCTTAGAGTCATATGTACCTTGGCACTTGAAACATGCTAACATTAGCAGGCTAACTTTTTATTTATTTATTTATTGCCAATTTTGTATCTGAACACCTTAGTCCTATGTAACATGGCATTTGAAACATGCTAACTCTTTTTTTGTGGCAATTTTGCATCAAAACACCTTAGAGTCATATGTAACTTGGCACTTGAAACATGCTAACATTAGCAGGCAATTTTTTTTTCCTATTTATTGCCAATTTTCCATCTGAACACCTTAGTCATATGTAACATGGCATTTGAAACATGCTAACTCTTTTTTTGTGGCAATTTTGCATGCAAACACCTTAGAGTCATTTGTAACTTAGCACTTGAAAAATGCTAACATTAGCATGCTAAGTTTTCTATTTATTTATTTATTTTGACCAATTTTGCATCAAAACACCTTAGTCAAATGTAACTTGGCACTTGAAAAATGCTAAAATTAGCATGCTAACTTATTTATTTATTTTATTCTTTTACCAATTTTACATCAAAGCACATTAGAGTCATATGTAGCTTGGCACTTGTAACATGCTAACATTGGCATTCTAACTTTTTAATTTATTTTTTTTAATTTATTTTTTTTTACCAATTTTGCATCAAAACACCTGAGAGTCATATGTAACTTGGCACTTGAAACATGCTAACTCTTTTTTATTTTTTTACCAATTTTGCATCAAAACACCTTAGAGTCATATGTAACTTGGCACTTGAAACATGCTAACATTAGCAGGCAATTTTTTTTCTATTTGTTGCCAATTTTGCATCTGAACACCTTAGTCATATGTAACATGGCATTTGAAACATGCTAACTTTTTTTTGTGTGGCAATTTTGCATGCAAACACCTTAGAGACATATGTAGCTTGGCACTTGAAAAATGCTAAAATTAGCATGCCAACTTTTTTATTTATTTATTCATTTTATTTTATTTTTTAACCAATTTTGCATCAAAACACCTTAGAGTCATATGTAACTTGGCGGTTGAAAAATGCTAACATTAGCGTGTTAACTTTTTTATTTATTTATTTATTTATTTTTACCAATTTTGCATCAAAACACCTTAGAGTCATATGTAACTTGGCGGTTGAAAAATGCTAACATTAGCGTGTTAACTTTTTTGATTATTTATTTATTTTTACCAATTTTGCATGCAAACACCTTAGTCATACGTAACTTGGCACTTGAAAAATGCTAACATTAGCATGCTAACTTTTTTTATTTATTTATTTACTTTTTTTTACCAATTTTGCATCAAAACACCTTAGAGTCATATGTAACTTGGCACTTGAAACATGCTAACATTAGCGTGTTACTTTCTTTTTTCTTTTTCTTTTCTACCAATTTTGAATCTTAACACCTTAGTCAAATGTAACTTGGCACTTGAAATATGCTAATATTAGTGTGCTAACTTTTTATTATTATTATTATTATTATTTTTCTTTAGCCAATTTCGCATCCAAACGTTTGCCTTATAGTCATATGTCACTTAGCACTAGAAAAATGCTAACATTAGCATGCTAACTTTTTTTCATTTTATTATTATTTTGAGCCAATTTTGCATCCAACCACCTTAGTCATGTGTAACTTGGTACTTAAAACATGCTAACATTAGCATGCTACCTTTTTTTTTGTTTTTTGTTTTTTTAACAATTTTTGCATCCAAACACCTTAGAGTCATATGTAACTTTGCACTTGAAACATACTAATATTAGCGTGCTAACTTTTTTAAAATTCTTTTTAGCCAATTTTGCATCCAAACACCTTAGAGTCATATGTCACTTTGCACTTGAAACATACTAATATTAGCGTGCTAACTTTTTTATAATTCTTTTTAGCCAATTTTGCATCCAAACACCTTAGAGTCATATGTAACTTAGCACTTAAACATGCTAACATTAGCATGCTAACTTTTTATTTTATTTTTTTTTTTTACAATTTTTGCATCCAAACACCTTAGAGTCATTTGTCATTTTGCACCTGAAATATGCTAACATTAGCGTGCTAACATTATTATTTTTTTTTTAACAATTTTTGCATTCAAACACCTTAGTCATATGTAACTTGGCACTTGAAAAATGCTAACATTAGCATGCTAATTTTTTTATTTCTTTTTTTACCAATTTTGCATCAAAACACCTTAGAGTTATATGTAACTTGGCACTTGAAAAATGCTAACATTAGCATGCTAATTTTTTTATTTCTTTTTTTACCAATTTTGCATCAAAACACCTTAGAGTTATATGTAACTTGGCACTTGAAAAATGCTAACATTAGCATGCAAATTTTTTTTATTTTTTTTTTTACCAATTTTGCATCAAAACACCTTAGTCAAATGTAACTTGGTACTTGAAATATGCTACTATTAGTGTGCTAACTTTTTATTATTATTATTATTTTATTTTTTTTTCCCAATTTTGCATCCAAACTTTTGCCTTTTGTCACTTGGCACTAGAAAAATGCTAACATTAGCATGCTAACTTTTTTTTTTTTTTTAACCAATTTTGCATCAACCACCTTACAGTCATATGAAACTTGACACAAACGTCATTTGAACTACTTTTAGTATTTAGTTTTCCTAAAATTGAGTCTTTTTCTAGTCTTTTTCTCTTATATTTTGCAGCGTACCCATGTCTTGTTTCTTATCGTGCATCACGTTTTCAATTCTTGCACAACGCAATCATCCGTGTGTGTGTGTGTGTGTGTGTGTGTGTGTGTGTGTGTGTGTGTGTGTGTGTGTGTGAAGATTTGTGTAGTATCGGCATGTTGTCACGGCAAACAAGCCTCTCCTACTTGTCCTTCCTCCAGCAATGAGTCAGTCGACTACACAATCAGTCAGTGAATTATCCCACAGCTACTAATGGTCACACACACACACACACACACGCACTCACACACACACACACACACACACACACACACACACACACACACACGCACACACACACACACACACACACACTATCCATTCTCCATGTAATTTAAATGAGTGTCAGGTCAGTGGCGAGAGCAGCACCTCGCCACGTTAAAAATGCCAGGCGGCTGCCATCGTCAGCGCCAACAAGCTGCCCAAACTGTCACACATTAACACACACACACACACACACACACACACACACACACACTGTCAGCAAGCGGTCACGATGCATTTACTTAGTGACAGAATTCTAATTAGCGGGCCGGCTGGTGTCACCTGACTCGAGGGGTGGAGATTTGTTAAGGTGGAATGGTTGAGATGGAAGTGGGCGAGAGACAAAGGTGATGTGCAGGGGGGAGAGAAAGACAGGAAGTGTGTGTGTGTGTGTGTGTGGTATGATGTCAAAGTGACGTAGAACCAAGATATTTGATGTTCAAACTCATAAACTTTATTTTTTGCTAATTATAATTCACTTAGAATTTCATGGCTGCGAAACGTGCCAAAGTAGTTGGGAAAGGGCATGTTCACCACTGTGTTACATCACCTTTCTTTTAACAACGTTTGGGAACTGAGGAAAGTAATTGTTGACGCTTTGAAAGTGGAATTCTTTCCCATTCTTGTTTTATGTAGAGCTTCAGTCCTTCAACTTACGCTTCACACATTTTCCATGGGAGACAGTCTGGACTGCAGGCGGGCCAGGAAAGAACCCGCACTATTTTATTACGAAACCACGCTGTTGTAACATGAGGCTCGGCATTGTCTTGCTGAAATAAGCAGGGGCGTCCATGAAAAAGACGCAATGTATGTTGTTCCAAAACCTGTATGTACCTTTCAGCATTAATGGTGCCTTCACAGATGTGTAAGTTACCCATGCCTTGGGCACTAATGCACCCCCATACCATCACACATGCTGGCTTTTCAAATTTGCGTGGATAACAGTCTGGATGGTTCGCTTCCCCTTTAATCCAGATGACACAATGTCGAATATTTCCAAAAACAATTAGAAATGTGGACTCGTCAGACCACAGAACACTTTTCCACTTTGCATCAGTCCATCTTAGATGATCTCGGGCCCAGAGAAGCTGGCGGCGTTCTGGATGTTGTTGATAAATGGCTTTCGCTTTGCATAGTAGAGCTTTAACTTGCACTTACAGATGTAGCGACCAACTGTATTTAGTGACAGTGGTTTTCTGAAGTGTTCCTGAGCCCATTGTGGTGATATCCTTTACAGATTGATGTCGGTTTTTGATAAGGATGGAAGGTCACGGTCATTCAATGCCGCTTACGTGGAGTGATTTCTCCAGATTCTCTGAACCTTTTGATGATATTATGGAGCGTAGATGTTGAAATCCCTAAAATGTCTTGCAATTGCACTTTGAGAAAGGTTGTTCTTAAACTGTTTGACTATTTGCTCACGCAGTCGTGGACAAAGGGGTGTACCTCGCCCCATCCTTTCTTGTGAATTTTTTGTTAAGCTGCTTTTATACCCAATCATGGCACCAACCTGTGGGATGTTCCCAATAAGTGTTTGATGAGCATTCCTCAACTTTATCAGTATTTATTGCCACCTTTCCCAACTTATTTGTCAAGTGTTGCTGGCATCAAATTCTAAAGTTAATGATTATTTGCAAAAAAAAAAATGTTTATGAGTTTGAACATGAAATATTTTGTCTTTGTAACATATTCAACTGAATCAGTCACTAAGATGACATCAAAACAACACTAAATGAAAGTGTACTTTTTGTACAAAACTACAATAGTTTAAAACAAATAAAGTGCACATTTGTGCATGATGTCACACAAGATATTTCAATAAGTGTCAAATAAAAATGAGCTGCATGTTATATGCATATATGCGTATGTATATGTATGTATGTATGTATGTATATATATGTGTATGTGTATACATGTATGTATATATGCTGTATATATCCCTATATGTATATATATGTATGTACAGTATGTAAATATATACACTTACATATGTATGAATACGTGTGTGTATATATAAATGTATGTTTGTATATACTTGTATATATGTATGTATATATATATATATGTATATATATATGCATATGTACGTATGTATATGTGTGTGTATGTATATATAAGTATGTATGTTTATATATATATTTATGTACAGTATGTATGTGTTTATATAAATGTGTATATATGAATGTATAGGTATGTACATATATATGTATGTTTGTATATATTTCTATATATGTATGTATATATATATATATATACATGTATATTATGATTAATTATATGAATGTATATATGATTATTTATTTAATATAATAATAATATAATATATATAATATATATATATATATATACACACACATATGTACGTATGTATGTATATGTGTGTGTATGTATATATAAGTATGTATGTTTATATATATTTATGTACAGTATGTATGTGTATATATAAATGTATGTATATATAAATGTGTATATATATGTATGTTTGTATATATTTGTATATATGTATGTATATATTTATATATATATATATATACATATGGTTCTATATATGTATGTATATATGCATATGTACGTACGTAGATATGTGTGTGTATGTATATATAAGTATTTCTGTTTATATATATTTATGTACAGTATGTATATAAAAGTGTTTAAATATATGTATGAATGTAAATGGAATAATGTATGTATATATGTATATGTTTGTATATACGTATATATACATATACAGTATATATATAAATATGTACGTATATACATATATATTTGTGTAAGTATGTATATATGTGTATGAATGTTTGTATTTATAAATGTATGTACATTATGTATATACATAATATATGTGTGTATACATATGTATGTATGTATATGTATGAATAAAAATATATTTATGTATGTATGTGTACATATGTATATTATACATATATGTATGTATGTATATATTTGTATGCATGCATATATACATTTATATTTACATACATATGTATATATATGTGTGTATATATACATAAACAGACATATGTATGCATGTGTGTATAAATGTGTGTGTATAATTATGTATGTATGTATGTATAGATACATATAGATATATGTATGTATATATAAATATATATATATATATATATATAGAGAGATAGATACATATAGATAATAGTCTATATGAATGTATGTACATACATATGTATATATAAATATATTTATGTATACATATGTGTATATATGTATGTGTATATATGTGTAAACCCATTTATATGTATGTATAAATGTATATATACATGCATATGTATGTATGTATGTATATTATATATATATATATATATATATATATATATATATATATATATATATATACGCATATGTGTATACAATATGTATATATAAATTTGTATATGTTTATATAAATATATATGTATATATATGTGTGTTTAAATATATGTATAAACATATATATATATACATTTATAGATATATTCATGTGTATATATACACAGTACGTATATATTTTGTGTGTATGTATTGTACTGTTATTGTTTTTCATCCCCGGTCATCCTAGTATCCCCCCCCCCCCCCCCCGCCCCCCCCCCCCCCCCCCCAGGGTTCAGTTGTACAGTCTAATGGTATGTATATATACCATATATATGTGTATATATATATATATATATATATATATATATATGTATATATATATATATATATATATATATGTATGTTTGTATAGTTTATATGTATATATATTTATATATATGTGTGTGTGTGTGTGTGTGTGTATGTATATATATATACACATACAATACACACACTTATATATACATATATATGTGTATATATGTATGTAAATGTATATATATACTTTTATACAATGTATGTATATATGAATGTATACCTAAATGTATGTTTATTTCTAAGAGAGGACGGCCAAAGAAGCAAAGAGCCAAGAAGACCTGAGAGAGACAGGAGTCAGCTGACTTGGAGTAAGAAGGGTCGTCAGTGACCAGAACAAATGGAGGAGACTCGTCGCCCAATCTTTCAACATGAATCCGAGGAACTAAGTCCAAGTAAGTCATTTATAAGAATTATATATATATATATATATATATATATATATATATATATATATAATATATATATATATATATATATACATATGCATATATCTCTATATATGTATACTTGTGTATGTATGTATATGTAAGTATGTATGTATATGTATATATATATATATAAATGTGTATATTAATGTATATATGGATATGTTTATATATAAGTATATATATGTATGTGTGTTTGTATTTATAATGCATGTACAGTATGTATATATAAAATATATGTGTGTATATGTATATATATGTATGTATGTATGTATGTATAAATATATATATGTCTGTATATGTGTATGTATATGTGTACAGTATATATGTATATCTACATATGTGTATGTACATATATATATATTTGTATGTATGCATGTATACACATACATACATATGTATGTATATATAGACATATATATGTATGTATATAACATACATTTATATGTATATACATATGGTTATATGTATGTGTATGTATATACATACATATATATGTATAGATATGGATGTGTGTATATCATTATTTATATATGTGTGTATACACACATATATATTTAAATATATATATGCATATGTATGAATGTATATATACATGTATGTGTATATATATACATACATGTATACGTATATATATGTGTATATATATATATATATATATATATTTTCATACATATGTATATAAATATGTTTATACAGTATGTATGTATATATAAATGTGTATATATTTGTTTATGTATATATATTTATGAATGTATGCATGTCTATATATATATATATATTTAGTATGTATATGTTTATATAAATATAGTGTATATGCAGTATGTATATGTGTATCTATATATTTATTTATACATAGATGTGTATATAAACATGTATGTGTATATATATTTGTATGTATATATATACACATATACACTTGTATATATACAAGTGTATATGTGTATATATACATACATTATATACACAAACATATATATGTATGTACATTTACATGTATGTATGTACAGTATGTATATACTATATGTGTAAATATATGTATGTGTATATATATATAAACATAGGTATGTATATATGTATGTACAGTATGTTGTATATATGTATGTATATTTATGAATACACACTTATATATACATACATACATGTATGTATATTTGTGTATATATACATATGTATATATATACACAGTATGTACATAAACACACATATTTATGTATGTATATTAATAAAAATATATGTGTATGTTGTATATATACATGTGATGTTCTATGTGCTTGTATGTATTTCAATGTATGCATATATAAGTTTAAATATATATATAGTCATACATATATATATATATATATATATATATATATATGTATGTACATGTATAGTATGTATATGTTAATGTGTGTTCATGTAAATATATGAATGTATATGTATATAATGTTTGTATATTTATGTGTATATATATATATATATATATATATATATATATATATATATTATATATATATATATATATATATATATATATATATATATATATATATATATATATATATATATATATATATATATATATATATATATATATATATATATATATATATATATATATATATATATATATATATATATATATATATATATATATATATATATATATATATATATAATATATATATATATATATATATACATATATATATATATATATATACATATATATATATATATATATATATATATATATATATATATATATATATATATATATATATATATATATATACATATATATATATATATATATATATATATACGTGTGTGTATATAATATATAAGTATATTTCTATATACAGTATGCGTATATATGTTGTGACAGTCTCATGCGGCCGTGCGGGTTCCAAGGACCATCAAGGAAGGACATGCTTTGAGCAGGTTTGATTTGCTTTATTTTCCAATCAGCTTGTCTGCAGGTTGCTTTTCTGCTCCTTCCTCCACTTCTCACTCTTCGGTCGCTTTTCAGCCGTCGTCGTTGCCATCTTGCTCTCTGTCGCTTCGGCTCTTCATTCACTGTTGCAGGCTCTCCAACTCTCTCCGTCCCGTTTTCTCCTCCTTCTCCCCTTTTATACATCGTGAGGAGATATAAATGTATTTGTACGCGTGTTTCAAGTGCCAAGTTCCTTATGACTCTAAGGTGTTTGCATGTTTCAAGGGTAACAAATATCAATCAAAGTCAAAGTTTGTTTATATATCTTTTAATCACAGGTGTCTCAAAGGGCTGCACGAGCCACATGAGGAGACACCCCACCCCCCCCCACCCCCCCTCCAGTGAGAGTCCAGTCCATGGTGGACCAGCAGGAGATCTTCTTGAGTGGAGACAAGTCAGCAGGACAGAGACGTCCCCGACTGATGCACAGGTGAGTGCTCCTGACTTTGTAGAGCTAGCACTTCATCTGTGGTCACCTGACAACCTGTCCACCCAGGAGAAGGGGGAGGAGTATATATACACACATACATATATGTATATATGTATGTGTGTATATGTACACTTGATACTACACTATGATCATAGTGTAGTATCAAGTGTAGTGTATATACAATGATGATAGTGTACTATATGATCAAAGTGTAGTATCAAGTGTAGTGTACTATACAATGATGATAGTGTACTATATGATCAAAGTGTAGTATCAAGTGTAGTGTACTATACAATGATGATAGTGTAGTATATTATATTATGATAGTATCAAGTGTAGTATCAAGTGTACTATACTATGATCAAAGTATAGTGTACTATACTATGATCATAGTGTCGTATAAAGTGTAGTGTAAGACACATTGATCATAGTGTAGTGTACTATACTATGATCATGGTGTAGTATCAAGTGTGGTGTACTATACTATGATTAAAGAACAAGTGTAGTGTACTATACTATGATCATGGTGTAGTATCAAATGTAGTGTACTATACAATGATGATACTGTACTATATGATCATAGTGTAGTAGCAAGTGAAATGTACTATACTATGATCATAGTATAGTTCACTACACTTGATCTTTAATCATAGTATAGTACACCATGATCATAGTATAGTACACTATGTTCATAGTATAGTACACTACACTTGATACTTCACCATGATCATAGTATAGTAAACTTCACTTGATACTACACTATGACCATAATATAGTACACTACACTTGTCCTTTAATAATAGTATAGTACACCACACTTGATATTACACTATGATCATAGTATAGTACACTTCACTTGATACTTTGATCATAGTGTAGTATCAAGTGTATATATACACACATATGTATATATAAATATATATATGTATACATATGTATATATATGTGTATATATACATACTTATATGTATATATATGTCTATATATATGTATATATATATGTATTGTGTATATATATATACATATATGTATATATATAGACATATATATATATATGTGTGTATATATATATATGTATATATATAGACATATATATATATATGTGTGTATATATATACATATATGCATATATATATATATATATATATATATATGTATATATGTGTATATATATATATGTATATATATATATGTATATATATATATATATATATGTACATATATATATATATATGTATATATATGTTTATATATATATATATATATGTATATATATATATATATATATATATGTACATATATATATATATATGTATATATATGTTTATATATATATGTGTATATATATATACGGACATATATATGTGTATATATTTATATATATATATATATATATATATATATATATATATACACAATGCAGTACCAGACACATGTTAGAGATGCTACCTAAGTAGAAACATTTAAGTTCCATCTTAAAACATATTTGTATACTTCTTTAAATAGACCCACCTTTCAGATTAGTTGATCTGTCGTCTCTCCTTTCTGCTCCTCCCCCTGACCACAGATGACGTGCTAGCTTTACAAAGTCAGGACCCGGGGAGGAGCACTCACCTGTGCATCAGTCGGGGCCGTCTCTGTCCTGCTGACTTGTCTCCACTCAAGAGGATCTCCTGCTGGTCCACCATGGACTGACTCTCGCAGGGGGGGGGGTGTCTCCTCATGTGGCTCGTGCAGCCCATTGAGACACCTGTGATTAAAAGATATTTACACAAACTTTGATTGATATTTAAGTTGTTACCCTTGAAACATGCTAACATCAGCTTGCTATCGTTTTCTTCTTTAGCCAACATTGCATCCAAACACTTTAAAGCCATATATATATATATATATATATATAGTGTATATATATACATACATATATACACAGCATATATGTGTGTATATATATATATATATATATATACTGTGTATGTATATGTATATATATATATATATACATATACATACACATACATACACAGTATATATATATATATACACACATATATACCATATATATATACTGTGTATATATGTATATATATATACTGTGTACATATATATACACAGTATATTATATGTATATATACAGTGTATATATATATGTATGTACATTGTATATATATAAGTATATATATACATATATATACACAGTATATATGTGTGTGTGTATATATATATAGTGTGTATATATATATATATATATACAGTGTGTATATATATATATATATACAGTGTATATATATATACAATGTATATATATATACACAGTATATATATATACATATATACAATGTATATATATACACAGTTTATATATACAGTGTATGTATATACATACATTGTATATATATATACACTATATAAATATATATGTATATATATATATACTGTGTATATATATATATACTGTGTATATATATATATACATATATATATATACACGGTGTACATATATGTATATACATACATATATATATACAGTGTATATATATATATATACACACACTGTATATATATATGTATATATATACAGTGCCTATATATATATATATATATGTATATATATATATATATATATATTAAAATATATATATATAAATACATATATATATATAAATATGTATATATACATGTATACATATGTAAACATACATACAGTATATATACACATACATATATACATACTTAGTACATGTATACATATATAATTACACGTATATTTATAAACATCTATATGTATGTATAAATATACGTATGCATATATAAATATATTTATATCTATTTATCTATGGACACACACATGCATATATGTATATATATATATATATACATTAGTACATATATATATATATATATATATATGTATGTATGTGTCCATAGATATATATATATATATATGTATATATATATATATACATATGTATATATATACATTTGTGTACACATATATATGTATACATATATTTATACCTATGTATATATACGTATAAATATGTATATATACACCTGCATATAAACATACATATATGTATAAATATACACGTATGTATGTATATATATATATATATATATATATATATACATATGTATCTGTATATATACACACATGCATATATATGTATGTATGTATATATACACATTAATATTTATACATATATATGTAAATATATATGTATGTATATATACATATATATAAACATATGTATATACGCATACATAAATATATATATTTATACACATTATGTATATATGCCCATATTCATATATGTATATACATATATATATATGTACATATTGATCGATACATATATGTACATATATATACGATACACATATATATGTATAAATACACATATTCATATATAAACATATTGATTGATACATTTATGTATATATATATACATATATATCTATATGCATGCAAATATACATACATATATGTATATATACAGTTATATATATATATATATATGAATATATCAAAACATAAATTTATAAATTTTGACATATAAATATGTACATATA
>NC_084638.1:7836690-7846690 GCF_033978795.1 Nerophis ophidion
ATTTTTAATTAGGTTTCGATGGTGAGGAGAGGTGACAGGAACGAGACGTGCAATACTCTCCGTATATAAAGTCAGTAAATACGTCCCTGGACACATGAGGACTTTAAATATGACCAATGTATGATCCTGTAACTACTTGGTATCACATCCATACCTAAATGTGTGGTATCGTCCAAAACATCTAACATAATAGTGATAGTCCAGTCCATAGTGGATCTAACATAATAGTGAGAGTCCAGTCCTTAGTGGATCTAACATAATAGTGAGAGTCCAGTCCATAGTGGATCGAACATAATAGTGTGAGAGTCCAGTCCATAGTGGATCTAACATAATAGTGTGAGAGTCCAGTCCATAGTGGATCTAACATAATAGTGTGAGAGTCCAGTCCATAGTGGATCTAACATAATAGTGTGAGAGTCCAGTCCATAGTGGATCTAACATAATAGTGTGAGAGTCCAGTCCATAGTGGATCTAACATAATAGTGAGAGTCCAGTCCATAGTGGATCTAACATAATAGTGAGAGTCCAGTCCATAGTGGATCTAACATAATAGTGAGAGTCCAGTCCATAGTGGATCTAACATAATAGTGTGAGAGTCCAGTCCATAGTGGATCTAACATAATAGTGTGAGAGTCCAGTCCATAGTGGATCGAACATAATAGTGTGAGAGTCCAGTCCATAGTGGATCTAACATAATAGTGTGAGAGTCCAGTCCATACTGGATCTAACATAATAGTGAGAGTCCAGTCCATAGTGGATCTAATATAATAACGAGAGTCCAGTCCATAGTGGATCTAACATAATAGTGTGAGAGTCCAGTCCATAGTGGATCTAACATAATAGTGTGAGAGTCCAGTCCATAGTGGATCTAACATAATAGTGTGAGAGTCCAGTCCATAGTGGATCGAACATAATAGTGTGAGAGTCCAGTCCATAGTGGATCTAACATAATAGTGTGATAGTCCAGTCCATAGTGGATCTAACATAATAGTGTGAGAGTCCAGTCCATAGTGGATCTAACGTAATAGTGTGAGAGTCCAGTCCATCCATACCTAAACGGGATTTTTTTGTTTAGTTCTGTGAAGACCTCTTTAAAGTTTTGTAAAAAATAAGAAATATCAAGCCGCTAAAAGTCCAACATGGACAAGTATGGAGAGTCTTTTGCTTTTTTCCCATCATGCCTTGCAGTAGATTTAAATGAGTCTAATTTAGATTTTGTTTTTAACGGTGTAGAGAACTTTATTTGATAATATCCACAAAGTTCAGTGTGTTAAAGTGTGTTGACTTTCTATGCTTGTCGGATTTATTTTTTTCGGACCCATGACTAGGGAAGGTTGTTCGGCCCGGGTCATCTAATAAAGGCTTAATCTCAAGCCTGGGCGACCCTGTTGTGGAAAGGTGGAGCTGGGAGTTGAACCAGGTCAGAGTACCTTAGCGAACATGGAGTTGAGCTGCTTGCCGGAGCCGTAGTATCCTCCCTGGGACAGAAACTGCTTGACCTGCTCCCGGACTTGGTCCTCGTCCAGGTGCCAGCAGTTGTCGTCGTCGATGCTGGCGCCGGCGGTGGGGTCTGGAGCACCTGGGGGAGCAGACCCGGCTGGTAAGTAATAACCCGAGGAGCATCACCTCGCCTCGGATCATTGGCGGCTCACTTTAAAGAAGGCCAGACCAGAAAAAGCTCACACTTCCTGTCCAGGATTTCCCCTCATTCACCACGCGGACCTCTCCTCGGACTCACCTTTTTTGTTCTCTTCTGTCCCCTTTTTCTAAATACGGATGAAGAACTGCTAAGCGGGGCTTTGATGAAGCCAGAGGAGGACTACACCGCAGGGAACTTTCCTCCATCAAAGACTCAATCACCCCCGCCTCTGGTCAGACTGGGACAGGAAACACAAAGTGCTGCTTCCTGTCTCGCAGACTTGGGGATGTCAACAAGGACAGACTGGACCAAGCGGACATCCACTATGGACTGGACTCTCACACTATTATGTTAGATCCACTATGGACTGGACTCTCACTATTATGTTAGATCCACTATGGACTGGACTCTCACTATTATGTTAGATCTATTATGGACTGGACTCTCACTATTATGTTAGATCCACTATGGACTGGACTCTCACACTATTATGTTAGATCCACTATGGACTGGACTCTCACACTATTATGTTAGATCCACTATGGACTGGACTCTCACTATTATGTTAGATCCACTATGGACTGGACTCTCACACTATTATGTTAGATCCACTATGGACTGGACTCTCACACTATTATGTTAGATCCACTATGGACTGGACTCTCACACTACTATGTTAGATCCACTATGGACTGGACTCTCACTATTATGTTAGATCCACTATGGACTGGACTCTCACTATTATGTTAGATCCACTATGGACTGGACTCTCACTATTACGTTGGATCCACTATGGACTGGACTCTCACACTATTATGTTAGATCCACTATGGACTGGACTCTCACACTATTATGTTAGATCCACTATGGACTGGACTCTCACACTATTATGTTAGACCCACTATGGACTGGACTCTCACACTATTATGTTAGATCCACTATGGACTGGACTCACGATTATGTTAGATCCACTATGGACTGGACTCTCACTATAATGTTAGATCCAGTATGGACTGGATTCTCACTATTATGTTAGATCCACTATGGACTGGACTCTCACTATTATGTTAGATCCACTATGGACTGGACTCTCACACTATTATGTTAGATCCACTATGGACTGGACTCTCACACTATTATGTTAGATCCACTATGGACTGGACTCTCACTATTATGTTAGATCCACTATGGACTGGACTCTCACTATAATGTTAGATCCAGTATGGACTGGATTCTCACTATTATGTTAGATCCACTATGGACTGGACTCTCACTATTATGTTAGATCCACTATGGACTGGACTCTCACACTATTATGTTAGATCCAGTATGGACTGGACTCTCACACTATTATGTTAGATCCACTATGGACTGGACTCTCACTATTATGTTAGATCCACTATGGACTGGACTCTCACACTATTATGTTAGATCCACTATGGACTGGACTCTCACTATTATGTTAGATCCACTATGGACTGGACTCTCACACTATTATGTTAGATCCACTATGGACTGGACTCTCACACTATTATGTTAGATCCACTATGGACTGGACTCTCACTATTATGTTAGATCCACTATGGACTGGACTCTCACACTATTATGTTAGATCCACTATGGACTGGACTCTCACACTATTATGTTAGATCCAGTATGGACTGGACTCTCACACTATTATGTTAGATCCACTATGGACTGGACTCTCACACTATTATGTTAGATGTTTTGGATGATACCACACATTTAGGTATCAATGCGATACCAAGTAGTTACAGGATCATACAATAAAATATAATACCTAATAAACCAATAATAAAATGGTTAAAAAATACTGACATAAAGGGTAGGTGTTGCCCTGTTTTCTGCTTGAACATGTTCTATCTACACTTCTGTTCAAATGTAATAATCACTTATTCTTCTCTTCTTTGATACTTGACATTAGCTTTGGATGATACCACACATTTAGGTATGGATGCGATACCAAGTAGTTACAGGATCATACATTGGTCATATTCAAAGTCCTCATGTGGTCCAGGGACGTATGTACTGACTTTATAAACAATGTGCATTTTAAAAAAACGAAAAGATGTTGTGATGCCAGGAAATATCGACATAATCATAGTAGTATCGACTAGATACGCTCCTGTACTTGATATCATTAAAGTGGATATCAGGTGTGGATCCACCCATGACGTTTGTTTACATTGTGACGCCAGTGAGCTACGGTGTGTAGTGAAGCATGTTTAGCTATTCCTCGTCCTCCAGTGATAATGCTACTTGAAAGAAACTGACTTTGTTGCCATGGAGACCGGGATGAGGGATTTAGAAGTAGCTAAAACACTGCGGATGGACGTTAGCCGCCGCTAGCTCGCTAGACATGTCTTAAAGCAACTCTTCCTTTTCAGTGTTGCAACTTCACCTTTAGCTTTACTTCCATCCATTTCCTACCGCTTGTCCCTTTTGGGTCACAGGGGGTGCTGGGGCCTATCTCCGCTGCGTTCGGGCGGAAGGTGGTGTACACCCTGGACAAGTCGCCACCTCATCGCAGGGCCAACACATCTTTAGTTTTTACACCAAAATGCGTCCGTTCGGCGACCGGTACTTTTTAAGAGGCGGTATAGTACCGAATTTGATTCATTAGTACCAGGCCTAGGTGCTAGTGCCAAAACTAAAGCCCCAACTACAGTTAGGGTATAAATAGTTTGGGCTTTGGTCCCAGCTTCTAGACTAGATCTAACCAGTCTAAGATGAGGAGTATGACTTGATGAAGGCCAACCCATGGCACAGCCTAGACTCCGCCCCCTAGACCTATGGCACAGCCTAGACCCCGCCCTCTACCTGCACCTCGGTCTACAAACATGTCCAGACTCTGGATAGGGAGGACGGACGGTACGGAAGAGAAGTGAGGGATGCCATCTATGTCAAGATTGACAAAAACCTCCCCGAACAGAGGAGGCGGTCTGCCACATACAACACTGTCCTTTCAACCCCCCAAAACCTTGGTAAAGGAAGTTGTCTCACCATGAACCTGGTTGATCTCCGAGTTGGATGAGAGGATCTCGTCTGCCAGCTTCTGAGCCGTAGGCAGCACCTCCGTGTGGTGGGCTGTGATCAGGTACTGGACCAGTTTCTGCAGCTGGTCCCGGTTCATCTGGAACAGGGTCTCGGAGATGGGAAGGCGGAGCTTCACCTGCAACAATAACACAATATAGGCATGACATTTGGTTTTTGCATGTTAATTCTTGTAATCAGGGACCGAATGTCCCTTTGAGACCGAGGACCCTGTTGTATTTCCAAGGTTTTATTATTATTATACTGCCTGACACACACATCAGGACTGGCAAAATTTGCGATTTAATTTAAAACAAAACTTACAATCGTGCTCTAGCGCCCCCTAGGAATAAAACACAGACAAAACTGCCCTTGGGAAGAAAACAATGACAAAACTGCTTGTAACGTCCGGTAGGAATGACATAAAGACATGAAACAAAAACCTCTATGTAGGTCTCACTTAGACCTACATTTCATTCATTGACATCCTTCAGCAAAAATCAACAGGAAGTAGGCAATTACCCCGTCAAAACAAAAGTTTTGTAAAAACCGGTCACCTTTTTTCAAACATTATCTCCCTTGAGCGCGTTTGTCGTGTCGTCTTCAAACTACCACAGGAAAGAGATAGAACCCTTCTGATTAAAAGTTGCGCAAAGAGTTTTTCTAACTGCTCCGGTTTTGATTTTACGAGCCTTCTGCTGCCGTCTCAAGATGGCCGTTTAAAAGCAGGAAGCACATGTAACTACTTGGTATCGGATCGACACCTAAATGTATGGTATCATCCATAACTAATGTCAAGTATCAAAAAAGACAAGAATAAGTGATTATTACATTTGAACAGAAGTGTAGATAGAACATGTTAAAACAGAAAAGAGGGTGACACCTACCCTTTATAGCAGTATTTTTTTTAAAATCATTTTATTATTGGTTTATTAGGTATTATATTTTATTGTATGATCCTGTAACTACTTGGTATCGGATCGATACCTAAATGTGTGGTATCATCCATAACTAATGTCAAGTATCAAAAAAGACAAGAATAAGTGATTATTACATTTTAACAGAAGTGTAGATAGAACATGTTGAAACTGAAAATAAGAAGATATTAACAACAAATGAACAAGTGGATTAATAATCAATTTTTTTAACAGTTTGTCCCTCAAAATGTAGACAAAATAATTGTATAAATGACATACTATGTTACTGCAGACTAATTAGGAGTCTTTGTTTGTTTACTTACTACTAAAAGACAAGTTGACTATTTTATTTAAGGACTAAATGACAATAATAAACATATGTTTCATGTACACTAACATTTTTTGTTAAAATAAAGACAGTAATGACATTTTTTGTGGTCCCCTTTATTTAAAAAAGTATCTAAAAGTATCGAAACAAAACATAACACAACGAATCCACCATGGATTTTTAATTAGGTTTCGATGGTGAGGAGAGGTGCCAGGAACGAGACGTGCAATATTCTCCGTATATAAAGTCAGTAAATACGTCCCTGGACACATGAGGACTTTGAATATGACCCATGTATGATCCTGTAACTACTTGGTATCGCATCCATACCTAAATGTGATTTTTTTGTTTGAATAAAGCCAATTATTAATATATTTGTGGTCCCCTTTATTTAGAAAAGTATCTAAAAGTATCGAAACAAAACATAACACAACGAATCCACCATGGATTTTTAATTAGGTTTCGATGGTGAGGAGAGGTGCCAGGAACGAGACGTGCAATATTATCCGTGTATAAAGTCAGTTAACACGTCCCTGGACACATGAGGACTTTGAATATGACCAATGTATGATCCTGTAACTACTTGGTATCGCATCCATACCTAAATGTGATTTTTTTGTTTAAATAAAACCAATAATTAATATATTTGTGGTCCCCTCTATTTAGAAAAGTATCTAAAAGTATCGAAACAAAACATAACACAACGAATCCACCATGGATTTTTAATTAGGTTTCGATGGTGAGGAGAGGTGCCAGGAACGAGACGTGCAATATTCTCCGTATATAAAGTCAGTAAATATGTCCTTGGACACATGAGGACTTTGAATATGAGCAATGTATGATCCTGTAACTACTTGGTATCGGATCGACACCTAAATGTGTGGTATCATCCATAACTAATGTCAAGTATCAAAGAAGAGAAGAATAAGTGATTATTACATTTTTAACAGAAGTGTAGATAGAACAAGTTGAAACAGAAAATAAGAAGATATTAACAACAAATGAACAATTGGATTAATAATCCATTTTTTTACAGTTTGTCCCTGAAAATGTAGACAAAACAATTGTATAAATGACACAATATGTTACTGCAGACTAATTAGGAGTCTTTGTTTGTTTACTTACTACTAAAAGACAAGTTGACTATTTTATTTAAGGACTAAATGACAATAATAAACATATGTTTCATGTACACTAACATTGTTTTGTTCAAATAAAGACAGTAATGACATTTTTTATGGTCCCCTTTATTTAGAAAAGTATCTAAAAGTATCGAAACAAAACATAACACAACGAATCCACCATGGATTTTTAATTAGGTTTCGATGGTGAGGAGAGGTGCCAGGAACGAGACGTGCAATATTCTCCGTATATAAAGTCAGTAAATATGTCCCTGGACACATGAGGACTTTGAATATGAGCAATGTATGATCCTGTAACTACTTGGTATCGGATCGACACCTAAATGTGTGGTATCATCCAAAACTAATGTCAAGTATCAAAAAAGACAAGAATAAGTGATTTTTACATTTGAACAGAAGTGTAGATAGAACATGTTGAAACAGAAAATAAGAAGATATTATCAACAAATGAACAATTGGATTAATAATCCATTTTTTTACAGTTTGTCCCTGAAAATGTAGACAAAACAATTGTATAAATGACACAATATGTTACTGCAGACTAATTAGGAGTCTTTGTTTGTTTACTTACTACTAAAAGACAAGTTGACTATTTTATTTAAGGACTAAATGACAATAATAAACTTATGTTTCATGTACACTAACTTTTTTTTGTTCAAATAAAGACAGTAATGACATTTTTTGTGGTCCCCTTTATTTAGAAAAGTATCTAAAAGTATCGAAACAAAACATAACACAACGAATCCACCATGGATTTTTAATTAGGTTTCGATGGTGAGGAGAGGTGCCAGGAACGAGACGTGCAATATTCTCAGTGTATAAAGTCAGTAAATACGTCCCTGGACACATGAGGACTTTGAATATGACCCATGTATGATCCTGTAACTACTTGGTATCGCATCCATACCTAAATGTGATTTTTTTGTTTGAATAAAGCCAATTATTAATATATTTGTGGTCCCCTTTATTTAGAAAAGTATCTAAAAGTATCGAAACAAAACATAACACAACGAATCCACCATGGATTTTTAATTAGGTTTCGATGGTGAGGAGAGGTGCCAGGAACGAGACGTGCAATATTATCCGTGTATAAAGTCAGTTAACACGTCCCTGGACACATGAGGACTTTGAATATGACCAATGTATGATCCTGTAACTACTTGGTATCACATCCATACCTAAATGTGATTTTTTTGTTTAAATAAAACCAATAATTAATATATTTGTGGTCCCCTCTATTTAGAAAAGTATCTAAAAGTATCGAAACAAAACATAACACAACGAATCCACCATGGATTTTTAATTAGGTTTCGATGGTGAGGAGAGGTGCCAGGAACGAGACGTGCAATATTCTCCGTATATAAAGTCAGTAAATATGTCCCTGGACACATGAGGACTTTAAATATGACCAATGTATGATCCTGTAACTACTTGGTATCGGATCGACACCTAAATGTGTGGTATCATCCATAACTAATGCCAAGTATCAAAGAAGAGAAGAATAAGTGATTATTACATTTTTAACAGAAGTGTAGATAGAACATTTTGAAACAGAAAATAAGAAGATATTAACAACAAATGAACAAGTGGATTAATAATCAATTTTTTTACAGTTTGTCCCTCGAAATGTAGACAAAATAATTGTATAAATGACATACTATGTTACTGAAGACTAATGAGGAGTCTTTGTTTGTTTACTTACTACTAAAAGACAAGTTGACTATTTTATTTAAGGACTAAATGACAATAATAAACATGTTTCATGTACACAACATTTTTTTTGTTCAAATAAAGACAGTAATTACATTTTTTGTGGTCCCCTTTATTTAGAAAAGTATCTAAAAGTATCGAAACAAAACATAACACAACGAATCCACCATGGATTTTTAATTAGGTTTCGATGGTGAGGAGAGGTGCAAGGAACGAGACGTGCAATATTCTCCGTATATAAAGTCAGTAAATATGTCCCTGGACACATGAGGACTTTGAATATGACCAATGTAACTACTTGGTATCGCATCCATACCTATACGTGATTTTTTTTGTTTAAATAAAGCCAATAATTAATTTATTTAGAAAAGTATCGAAAAATATCTAAATAATTTTGTTACCGGTACCAAAATGTTGCTATCAGGACAACACTAATTATCATAAACAGTTTTAATGTCGCAATAAACATTAATATTTTTTTAAATATATATATATATATCTACAAACAAACATAAAATAATACCAAAAATTGAGTACCGTATCATTTCCCAGGTACTTGTAGTTGATGTTGTCATCCATTAAAACTACAACCTAGTTCCACTTAATTAGAGTCCGTATCACATTAGAGACCTGATGAGTTTAAACGTGTGACAAGTTGTATTGTGGGACCTGAACTGTAGACCAGGTTAAAAAACTGTTACCTGTTCAGGTTTGCGGATCCTGTAGAGCGACAGCGCCACCACGTGGGCGCAGTAGAAGATGTCGCGGTTGCCACAGCCGCAGGTGACGGAGGTTATCTTGCAGCGGTCGAAGCTGATGGCCACCTTGTGGGTGACCTCCGGCTCGGAGGGGGAGGCGGCCTCAGTGACGGTGCCGCTCAGGTGAAAACCTGGAAGACGAAGACAAGACAGGCTGGGTTTTAGCGGACTCCATTTTTTTGTTGAGACAAAAATGTCCTTCTTTTTTCCCCTTCATCAAGTTTTCTTTATTACTAATAGATATATTGGCTAAAAGTAACATGGAACTTGGTCCTCTATCCCTGAAGAAGGAGATACAAAACCCACTCCCCACAAGTCCTAAACCAGAACGGGGGCCTCCTAAACCAGAACGGGGGCCTCCTAAACAAGTATGGGGGCCTCCTAAACCAGAACGGGGGCCTCCTAAACCAGAACGGGGGCCTCCTAAAGAAGTATGGGGGCCTCCTAAACGA